>NW_007252356.1:0-22251 GCF_000164805.1 Carlito syrichta | reverse complement strand
CCAACTCAAAAAAAAAAAAAAAAAAAATCAACAGACTTTCATTTTGATGTATAAAGACATCTGCCTTTTCTATAATTCTCACCTCCCCATACTACCATCCTGCCTATCCCAATACCCAGCCCTGTGGCAGAGACAGGATTGAGGTTAAGGAAAAATCGTAAGGATGACTGGGAACCAGAGTAAAAGTGGTACTGGTTTCACACCAACCCTGCCAGCATATATGCCAGGTACTCCAGTGTTACTGTGGTTCAAAAAGGAAAAAATCATCTTCCCTCATTGAGTTTTTCCAGCATTGACTATTTTTGTAATTAAAGAATGCTTTTTAAATTGTGAAGACAAAAAAGAAAAAAAAATGTAAGATTGCAATAAAAATTTTTAAAAATGGGATTTAAAAAATTAGAATGTGCTTTAGGGAGCACGGCACAAAAGAAAACAGGACGTAGCCGGGCTCGGTGGCTCAGCCTGTAATCCTGCGCCTTTGGGAGGCTGAGTTGAGTGGACTGCCTGAGCCCGCGGGTTCAAGACCCGCCTGGGCAGTGAGACCTCATCTCTACAATAAAAAAAAAAAAAAAAAAAAAATCAGCCAGGTGTGGTAGCGCATGCCTGTAATTCCGGCTACTTGGAAGGTTGAGGCAGAAGGATCGCCGGAGCCCAGCAGGTCGAGGCTGCGGTGGCCGGGAGTGGCCACTGCACTCCAGTCTGGGTGACAGAGTGAGATTCCAACTCAAAAAAAAAGAAAAGAAAAGAAAACAGGATGTTTAGCCTCAGTTCTACCATGTACAAGAGGAGTCTAAAGAAGTAATTATAGTTAATGTACATAAACTTTCACCTGTTTGTTCTCCCTAGCCTTAGTAGTACAAAAAAGCAGTTAACCCATATTGAGCATATTCTTTACTTTGTGCTATAGCTATGGTTGCTCCATCCCTGAGTCAGGAGGAGCCAGGGCAATGAATTTGAGGATAGTCAAATCATGTTAAGCTCAAAGTTGTATTAAGGTATTCTTTTAAGTTGTTTCCAGTCATGTCCATCTATGATGCTATAATTATAAAAGGAATGATAGGAGGGAGGAAGCTGTAATCATTTAATGTAACTGTTTTCAAATGATAGAAAGTTTTAATAAATCCCAATATGTTTGTGGGTTTGAACCTTCAATATATTATGGGTGGTAACCGAGGATGAATGCTGTACTCCATTATTAAAAAAGCAACCTACTAGAGTGGGTAATTATGATATGATTGAATGTAGCCAGAGCAGAAAGCTGTATTGTTCTAAATATATAAGCAAGTGGCCCAGTGCATGCATGGCTGCTGTGATTTTTCATACTAACTCCTTATTTTGAGTCATTAGGTCTTTACAACAATTTCTTCACTTAGACCAGTGGCTGCCATTTGATAGGCAGGGTTCACACTGGCCTGAAGCAAACATATTCAGGAAAAAAAGGTGCTTTCATTTCTATTCCTCCTACTGTTCAATGCTTTTCCTTAGACTAACTGGTCACGCAATGATTTGTTATCATTAAAAGGAAAAATGAAAAACTAATGAGGCACATCTGCCAAAAAAACAAAAATGAAAAAAAACCCCAAGTTTAATTTTACAGGATTCCTGAGCTATTCAATTCCTTCTTGTACAAAAGTCATCAGAAATGGGAAAGACAGCATTACTAATGTGAAAATATAAACTCATGCTAATACATAAATTCATTTTTCAGTATTTTGCATTTCCATTCACTATTCAGTTCCACTAATACAAACTAAAACAGATATGGTCCTTGTAACAAAGAGAAGCAGTTGGAAGACCAGGCTACTACTTCATGTGATTTCTTTGCCATTTTCTTTTTTTATTTCTACCTAGACGTCTGGGGACTAGATATAGATTACATACCTGGCTACAGCTTCGCTGTATACAAAACCAGCATCAGCTCGCTTTACAATTTCAAAACACAGATCTGCTCCATCCATACTGTAAAGAAATGTGAAAAAGAATGTAAGAGTAATCCAGGAAGATAACACTGAAAGTGAATTGCACTGTAACTAAGTTATTCGTTAACTCACTGCTAATGATTGTGAGTTATTTAAATCTCCTTTCTTTCAATTAAAAATAGACAAATTATAAAAGACATTATAACCATCTCAACATTGAAAATCTGCAGTGAAGGAAACAGGCAGAGCAGGCAAATGGTAATATCAAATAGCATATATAACATTGTACATTTTCTTTAGGTTACCACCAAAAAAAGACTCAGAAAAGAACAATGACAGGGGTTGTGAACATATTTTTGAATCAAATTCTAAAATTATCTGTATCTAGCCACATAGAATTTTAAGACTAATAGGATTTTAAAACATTTTGCTCTTCTCTGATGATTAGTGAAGCTTAGCATTTTTTCATATGTTTATTGGCTGCTTGTATCTCTTCCTTTGAGAAGTGTCTGTCATGTCGTTTGCCCCCTTTTTATTGGGCTTATTAGTTTTTTTCCTGCTAATTTGTTTGAGTTCCTTATAGATTCTGGATGTTAGGACTTTGTCAGATGCATAGCTTACAAATATTTTTCTCAATAGCAAAAACATGGAGCCAACTGTTGAAAGCAGACTGGATAAAGAAAATGTGGTACATATGCACAGTGAATTATTATGCAGCCATAAAGAACAAAATTGTAGCCTTTGCAGCAACTTGGATGCAGTTGGAGACCATCATACTAAGTGAACTGTCACAGAAACAAAGAACTGAATACTATATGCTCTCACTCATAAGTGGGCACTAAACATTAGGCATGTGGGCACAAGGGTGAGAACAACAGACATTGGGCACTGCTAAAGGAGGGAGGGAGGGAAGGGAAATAAGGGGCACATAACCACCCACTGGATATCAGGTCCACAACTAGCAGGGGAGAGAGCTTGCTAGAAGTCTAAACCTTGCCTTTACACAATTTACTTATGTAGCAAATCCTCACATGTACCCCACAACTCTAAAATAAATTAAACATACACAAATATTTTGCTATAGTCATTGCCACTAAATGGAAAATTCAGGCTATATACTGTGAAATAAGAAAATGAGCTAATTTATTTTTGTTTATACTTCCATTACCAAAGGTAATTGCTACAGACATATTGTAACACATCTATGTGTTGGTAACACAGTGTCGCTATCTTGTCCTAAAACTTACAATGGTTCTCAATTTTTTACTAGATAGTAAGGCCTCTTGTTGCCTTGGCCACACCTTGTTTCATCTACCTATTCTGTCCAACAACATTTCAAGCAAACCTCATTCTCTAAGCAAAATGGTGTTATCACCATTCTCTGAATGTAACATTTTCTTATTTTTGGAATGTGCTTATGCACATGTTGCTTTTCATATTCAAATGTCTTCCTTTGCTTTAATTTGATAACAACCCTACACAAGTTCACATCATAACATCGAGCACTTACATACATACTAACACCCCCATATATACATACATATGTATACATGAATCTTTTGCTAGATCATGACATATATTAATGAAAATATTCAAATATTAATTGTGAACATTTTCATAATGCTTCATGAAATGCTTTTTAAAATGTTTTCAAAGCCAGTATCTCATTAACTCATTTATTCAGTAGCTCAGTTTCTAACATACCTTTTGCAGTCATAATATATATATTTTAAATCTTATTTTAAAGATGTGGGGTACAATTCAGGATTAGGTATACAAGTGGTCATCGTACAGGTAAAGTTTGGGTCTCCCTTTGGTCCCTACTTTGCTCAGTGTCCTCCACCTCACCCCAGTAGTATCCCGCTACTGCCAATCCTTTTCTTAAAGTATTATGGTAATTGTTCAGGGTCTGCTTATGAGTGAGAACATATGGTACTCTGTTTCTGTGATAGATCACTGAATATGATGGACTCCAAATCCATCCAAGTTGCTGCGAAGTTGCAGGTATTATATTAAGGAAATATAAATTTCTAGAAGGGAAAGTAAAGTAACTAACATACCCTTCACCAGGCATTGTGGGACACACTCTTTGTTATATCTCTATACTTACAACTACCCAATTAGGTCAGCATCATTCTCATTCTCAAATAATCTAAGTGAGTGGACAAGTATGTGACAGGGACAGAATCCAAATCTCTAACTACGTCCAGTGCTCTTCCCACTGACTACAGCTATACCTACTGAGTGTGCAAGGAACAAATGCACATCTTTAAGCCTTTCAGTGGTTCCACAATAGTATAAAGTCCTAAAGAACAATGACAAATATACTCTATTTTTTCAACATACCCCTACTCAATACCCAGCAGAAGACTGAGTACACAGTAGATAATTAATGAACAGCGAGTTGATTATATTATTTGGATCTTGGTGTGGTTTTATGTAAATGAAAATACTTTCACATTTATAAAGGCTTTAAAATATTTTTCCAAGTTTCCATTTCACAGCTAATGAACATTTTCCAGTGTCATGTAGGATACGTCTCCAAAATAATGTTTATGATGACCTAGTCTAATCCCAAATATGGCAGCACCCATTTTCCACCATCTGAAATAAAGCCTATGAACGTGATCACAGGTCTTTGTGAACAATTCTGATAATCTGCTATGGTAAAATCCCTACAAGCAGAGTTGGTGGGTCAAGGATTACATATAACAACATGTTTGATACACAGCCAGCAACATTTTAACAATCTATGCTCCCACTATCAAGTGTGAATGCGTCCTTTCCACTATCTTTCCTCCACTAGGAAGACTATTTTTTCATCTTTGTCAATCAGATAGGAAGAAGAAAAGTCATTCATGATTGCTTTAATTTGCATTTCTTTGATTACTAGAGAGAATGAATATTTTTCATTTCTTTGTATTTTGGGGAGAAAAGAAATGCTGTTTTAAAAACTGGCTGCAGCATCAGCTAGTTTATCTATGAGGACTAAAAAACATCTCATAATGAAGGAATCCGTTTTGCTTAGGTGTTTTCTTTTTTAATCGTGAAATGTGAGGCTAAGCACTATTCAACTTAGATGAAAGAGGAGCTAGGCAAAGGAGAGGGCTAAATTGGTAGCATTAAGGAAGCCATAAGAATTTGGGAGCTGTCCTGAGAGCTAGAGGACTGCCTGGAGGGACCCAGAATGGAAGAAGGAAAAGGAGGCTGAGGGTGGGGAGGAAGGCAGCAAAGTGCTGAGAGACCAAGGTCTAAAGCCTAAGGAGGGAACCAGTCAGTAAAAAATAACTGGAAATTATTTGCTACCCTGTGCTACAATCATCAGCATGGATCAATCCATACACAGGTGCGTATTTTTAGGTTTCTGTTCTCTTCCACTGGCCTGTCTATTCTTTCTTCTAGTACCATACCATTTAAAATACTGTAGTAGCATATTTTAATATTTGGCAAAATAAATCTCATCTCATCATTCTTTGTCAATATTTTAAAATCTTTTTTCTCCTAGTTGAACTTTAAAAACATTTTGTCAAACTCTAAGAAATGCTTATCTTTTGACTCAGATGGGATATATATATATATATATATATATATATATATATATATATGTTTTTTTTTTTCTGAGTTGAAGTTTCACTCTGTTACCCAGGTTGGAGTGAAGTGGCATGCGCCACCACGCCCAGGTAATTTTTTGATTTACTATAGAGACAAGGTTCTGCCAAGTTGCCCAGGCTGGTCTCAAATCCCCGGGCTCAGGTAATCCTCTTGCCTCTATCTCCCAAAGTGCTGGAATTACAGGCAGGCGTCACCCACCCCTAGATGGTATTATGTTTATGCCTTTGCTTCTAGAAATCAACATTTTAAAAATATTCTCATTCATTTCCTTTCCCTTTTTTTTTGAGTCGGGGTCTCAGTCTATCACCCAGGCTGGAGGGGAAAGGCATGATCACAGCTCATGGCAGCCTCAACCTTCTGGGTTCAGGCAATCCTTCTGCCTCAGCCTTCCAAGTAGCTGGGACTACAGGCATGTGCCACCATGCCCAGCTAATTTTTTGATTTTTTTTTTTTTTTTTGAGTTGGAGTCTCACTCTGTCGCCCAGACTGGAGTGCAGTGGCCACTCCCGGCAACCACAGCCTTGACCTGATCCTTCCGTCTCAGCCTTCCAAGTAGCCGGAACTACAGGTGCGTGCTGCCACACCCGGCTGATTTTTTGATTTATTGTAGAGATGAGGTCTCGCCAAGTTGCCCAGACGGGTCTCGAACCCACAGGCTCAGGTAATCCACTCACCTCAGCCTCCCAAGGTGCGGGATTACAGGCTGAGCCACTGAGCCCGGCTAATTTTTTGATTTTTATAGCAATGAAGTTTTGCTATGTTCCATAGGCTGGGCTCGAACTCCTGGGCTCAAGCAATCCTCTCACCTTGGCCTCCCAAAGAGCTGGGATTACAGGTGTGAGCCACTGCGCCCAGCGCATTTCCTCTCATGTCTCTAAGTTACAGTTTTAAGGTTTTTAAAATATTGGCTATAAATATTTACTATTAGGTTTCTTCTCTAGGTATTTTATATTTTAGTTGCTATTATAAATGGGATCTTTAGGCCATTATATATATTTCAAACTCAATGCTTCATAACCAGAGGTACCAAACAAAATTACTTTTTAAATATGTAAGCAGTTTCTTTGCAGGATTAGTCTGAAAGAAAGTCACCACTGTGGAAGCATTTTTCTATTATTATAACTATTTGATTAGTTATTTATAACATTAATTGATATTAAAGTAAAAGAAGCAATCCACTAATTTAAAATTTCATGATACAGAAATAAAAACTAAAAATACTGTTATTTATGCAAATTTTATTCATCAGAGATTTAAAATATACATATTCATAATACACATAATCCCAATATAATAACCTTGAACCTTTTGAACGAAACTGATGACTCAATTCTGTGATAAACTTTATTTGATAATCTAATGGTTCTAAAAACAATGATCAGATTTCTCTTATTGCTTTTCTCTTTGGCTTCCCATCTTGAAGTGTTTCTGGGATTGTCAAAAACCTTCAAAGAACATGTTCTGAATTTTCCTAGTTGGTTCCATTCTGATTGAAAGGAGAGGGAAAAGAAATCTTCTATGAAAGAGTAACTTAGGAAGGTTCTACACTGTATAAAGAAAGAATCTATCAGAGATTTAGTCTGAATTGTGAAAAGTAGTGGGATTATGAATGAATTTAGCCATCCCTCTTTTCCATCTATATGAATTTTTAAAATTTTACAATTAACATGCATTATTTATATAATTTAAAAAATTATCCCACACTAAATTCATCAAACAAAACAGATTGTAGGTCTAAAGGCAAAAGGTACACAGGGCTGCTATGTTGAAGGGGATCAAAATATGCCACCCCAAATTATGTCACTGTGGTATCAGGATTATTTGGAGTTGAAAGCACAAAATCATGTGCTATGGTTTCACAGCAAAGTAACTGCTATAACAGTTTCTAAATGTTTACTCTCAATTTCTGTACCTATCTCATGGCAGATGTGACAGATGGTAGATTGGCCCTTATCTGCAAATATTCTTTGAAGAACACGGTTATAAAGGACAGACCAAATGTGGATTTTTCTGGCCAGCATTTTCTCTGAGGATAACAAAAATAACAACTACAGAAACTGGATAATTAAAAAAAAAATTCTTTTAAGCTTCAAAGAATTAACAGTATAGCGAGCAAAAAACTAGTAGTGAGAACAGAGAAAGCGTTAGAACTCAAAGAGGTGAGCAAGAGGTGCTACTACCCTGGGGGCAGGGAATGGGTTATAGAAAGAAGGCAGCTGGTAGGGGCACATTAGGACTGACAGGGTCCTACTGCTTTTACACCAGGGTGATCTAATAAAACATTCCTTGCTCCAGGCTGAGGCCAGAGAGTTGCATTTTGAAAAGTAGGGTACAGAATATATTCTGGTATGTCATGTTGATAGCATAGAAAAATCTCAATGCTTACCATAGAGATAAAAGTTTAGCCTTTTATGTCAGCAAAAAACAAGCACTAAGTGCTAATCACAATGTAGTTGTGTTAGAAATAAATTAACGAAATAACTAGAAAATGCTTGGAAATTGAGAAATGCATGCTAAATAATCAACTAATCAAAGGAGAAATTGTAATGAAAATTAGAAAATATTTCGAACAATGATAATAAAGAGTACATATCAAAACTTGTACAGGACTGAGGCATTGCATTTCAAGATTGGGGTGTTGCCATCAATGGACCTGCAAATACAGAAAGACTGAAAGGAGGAGTGGGGGCAAAGGTCCAACCTTCCAGTCTGATAAGCTGGTGATTCATGTTATACACTCACACACACACATGCAAAACTTGGTGTTGGAGAAACTTTTCTTAAAGTAGGTAACCCACTGTTGATGGAAAACTACATCAATACAACCTCTCTGAAGGGCAATTTTATAGTGCTTGACAAAAACTTTTAAAGTGTGCCTGTTCTTTGGCTCAGTAAGTTCATTTCAAGGGAAATAATTAGGAATATTTGCCAAGTTTTAATCACAGCTAAGAAGCTGGAAATAACCTAAATGCCCAACAGAAGAATGGTTACATAAACTGTGGTAAATTCCGAGCAGAATATTATGCTGCCATTAAAATGATGCTACAGGTGTGTATTTATTGACATAGAAAGATGTCTATAATACGTTGAGATGTATAAACACATATATGCATACGTATATATATGCAAGTAGATGCATCATGAAGTTTTTAGATATTAAAACATAGTGTTAAAGGGTGGATAAAACCATATTTGAAATTTTTTGTTTTCTTTTTTTTCTTCTTTTTAAAGAAATGAACAGTTACTATAGTTTTGTCATACTAAATCAGTTTTAAATGCTAAAAGTTGTAAAATGTAGCTAAAATAGTACTTATAAAGCAGTTTGCATCCATAAATTTATGTTTTTAACTTTTAAATTATTAGAAATGTAATAGAAATATTACAAATACCAATTTAAATATTTGAAAATATGAAAAGCTAAAGTCAGTGACATCACATCACAAGACATTTTTTAAAAAAACAGCACACACATTAAACTCAATGAAGGTAGAAGGGAATAATAATAAGCAGAAATTAATGAAGTAAAAAAATAGAGCAAAAGCAAAGCAACAAATAGGTTCTTTGAAAAGATTAATAAAACTAAACTAGAAAATCCCCAACATTTGGAAATGGAACAATATACTTTTATTATATAAAATCTCAGAATAAGTTATTAGAAAATATCTTAAACTGGATAATACCAAAAATAAATACATCAAAACTTGTAAAATGCAGGTAAAACAGTACTTAGGGAGAAATTTACTGCTATAGATGCACAAATTAGAAAACAAAAAAAGGCTAAACTTTTTTTTTTTTATTAATTAATCAGTATTTTTATTATAGTTTTGTGGGGTACAGTTAAAGGCTAAACTTTTAAAAATCTTTTTTTGAGTCTGAGTCTCACTCTGTCACCCAGACTGGAGTGCAGTGGCAGGCTCATGGCCACCGCAGCCTTGACCTGCTGGGCTCAGGTGATCCTTCTGCCTCAGCCTTCCAAGTAGCTGGAACTACAGGTACATGCCACCACGCTGGGCTAATTTTTTTGATTTATCATAGAGATGAGGCCTTGCCAAGCTGCCCAGGCTGGTCTTAAACCACTGGGCTCAGGCAATCCTCTCACCTCTGCCTCCCAAAGTGCTGGTATTATAGGAGTGAGCTACCATGCCTGGCTAGAAGGCTGAACTTTTAAGAACTAAGCATCCATCTCTGTAAGTTATATACAGATTATCAAATTAAATTAAAACAAATAAGATGAAAGAAAGTAGAATCAGAAGTTAATGAAATGGAAAACAAACATACTAAAGGGATTAACAAAGCTAAAAGTTGTTCCCTGTGAAAATGATAAATCTCTGGCAAGACTGGTGACACAAAAAAAGAAAGAAGATACAGAGCAGCCAATATCAAAATGAAAAAGGAGTTATTATTTCATATGTTGCAGACATTAAAAAGGTAAGATGATACTGGAACTTTATGCCATAAATTTGAAACTTTATATGAAATGAACAGATTCCCAGAAAAATAAAACTTATTAACATTAACAAAATGAATTATAAAATGTGAATAATCCTTTACCGATTAAAGGAATTGAATCAGTAATTTAAAACCTTCTGTCAGAGAATACTCTAGGCTTAGATGGCATTTCTGACAAGTTCTATTGGATATTTGAAGAAGAAATAAAATGAATAAAAAACAGGAATAGTTTCCAATTCATTTTATGAAACCAGCTTAACTTGCATATTAAAACTTGTTCAGTACGAGAAACTCAAAGGACAATTTCACTAAAGAACACAGATGCCAATAACCTAAACAAAAGTTTAGCAATCCAAATCCAGCAATATATAAAAATTACATTAGGTCCAAGCCAGCTTTACCAGAAGAATGCAAAACTGTTTTGACATTTGGAATTCAATTAATATAATTCTGTACATTGATAGATTAAAGACGATAAAGTATGTGATCATTTCAATATGTGTCAAAAAACAATGTATGTACGATTTTAAAAATTCTTAAATTAGGAACAAGACAAGAATGCCCACCCTAACAACTTAAACTCAACAGTATTCTGGAGATCTTAGCCAGTGCGGTAAGGGCAAGATAAAGGAAAAAAATGTATAAGAATAGAAAAGGAAGAAACAAACTACCATTGTTTACATATGGTATATATAGAATATCCAAAATAATCTAAGGTACAATTAGAACTACTGAGTTTAGCAAAGTCATTATAAGTCAAATGAAAATTTTAAAATATTTTTTTTTTTGAGAAAGTAGAAGTAAATCTAATAGAAAGGTATATAGGATCTCTGTGAAGAAAAGTGTGATATTAAGAGGAATTAAGCAACTAAAATAAATAGAGAGAAAATTATCTTGTTTACAGACTAGAAGACAGCCAATCTCTCCCAAATTGAAGTATAAATTCAACAGAATTTCAGTCAAAATCCAAACGGGTTTTGTGGACACTGTCAAGCACAATCTAAAATGTATAAGGAATTTCAGAAGGCCAAGAAGACTCAAGATATTTTGGGAAAATAACACCTCTCACCTGGGAGGATTTTCTCTACTTGATTTCAACATTTAGTACTATAAAGCTTAGTAATTAAGATTGTGTGCTATTGACATTAGGATAGACAAATGGGATAGTCGAATATAACGGAGAGTCTGGAAAAAGATGCATACATATATGGATGCTTGATGTATGACAAAGGAGAGTACTGGGCTAATATAGTCTCTTTAAAGAAACGTGCTTATGTGGACCAGAATATGTGTATCTCAATGTTCATAGTAGTGTTCACAATAGTCACAAAGTGTCAACAACCCAAATGTCCACCAATAGTAGAATAGATAAAACTTAAGTATACTCATATAATAGAACACTGTACAGCAAAATGAAAGGAAATGAACTACAGCTACACAAAGGAATACAGCTGAATCCTAAAGAGAAAACACTAAGTGAAGTCGACATAGAACACAAACTGCATGATTTCTTTTGTATATAGCTCAAAGACAGACATAATCTTATCGCTGTAATAAAAAAATAAGGTAAGCATTTATTGAGTGCTTACTATATGGAAAGCATTTTCTAAGTCCTTCACATGGATTAACTCAACTCACTCAGTGGTTACCAGAAGTGTATGAGGTAGGTATTATGAACACCTCCCCTCTTTTACTTAGGAAAAAACTGAGAGATAGCAAAGGTTAAATAACTTGCCGAAGATATCATACAGCTTGTAAGTAGGAGAGTCAGGATTCAAACTTAGGCAGGCTGACTTTAGAGTCTATGCATCATTCTCCCTAAAATGCTCAGATTAGAAAGAGGGAAACTTCTTAACTTCTGCTTAAGGGTTTCAGTTACTTAATGGAAAACAAGGGATTACAACTAAGCAGGGAAAATCATAGTGTAAGGAAGGGTTCCATTTCATTCAACGAATCTATTTTCATGCTTATTGTGGGAATTCCATGCTCCAGAACCATCCAGGGGGATCTTCAAAATGCAGAGCCCATATCCCCATCCTCCTAGAGGATACATGTGAATACTGTATTGCTGATATGGTTTAAAGGAATTTTCCTTATGTAATAAGTTAGTTGATAAATGCTACAATCTTTGCATATACAAATCAGTCTCTATTGAGCAAAAAAGAAAAATAACTAATTCTGTTTTATTTTCTTATAATTCAGGGCTTTGTGTTTTGATGTCTTCACAAATGTCCCACAACTATTCCCACAACTATTCCCAATACTTTTACTCTCTTTATGTCCTTGTCTGAGATGTCTTCTCTTCACTTTTCCATCCTCCTGACTCCTACACTTGCATTGATGACCTTCATCAACTTCCTATAACCCACCTGCCTTTCTAGCTTCCAACTATTTTTTCTACTGAACTCGTGGGGTCCTAAGAATCTGTGTCTCTTTATGGTCATTTAGACCTACACTATCAGTTATCATTATTTATTTCATGAGTAGGTACCTGTCTGGTCTGAACAACTGACTACAGACAACTTGGGTGTAAAAACAGGCCTTTTGTCTTCAGCATACTATCTCATATATTGAGGAGTATTTACAAATATTTGTTGGAGGTGAGTTCATTCCTGAAGAGAGAAGTTATACACAATAACTTTTTTCACTCTTCCCACATCTAAACTACATCATTTTGGAGTGGGGATATTTAGTTTCATTCAGTATACATTTATTGAGCACCTACTATTTGTAGAGGATAGAAAGACCAGTTATATGAAGAGCCCATCTTCTAGGAGCCTATATTGCAGAAGGGGAGATAAGGGAAGTCTTCATGGAGTAGGCAGCCTCTGAGAAGGGTCCTCAAGAAGAGTGGTGGGGAGCGGGAGGAGAGGATACAGATGAGAGAGCGAGAGTGAGAACATGGGGGAGTGGTGGTGACCACATGGTATTTAAGAAGAGAGTAGCATTGTCTCTGACAAACAACACTAAGGCTTAGAGAACTAAGAAATGAGTCAACATTGTATTGTGGGCTTGGGGTAGATCATGGGAATATCTGAGGTGCTATAATTCGAGCTAAGCTCTCCCCTCTTGCATCTATTCTTTAAACAGGATACAATCATATTCTTCCAGAATGAACCTGGACAGGGATCAGAGAAGGTACTTACACAAGATTGTTAATTTAGACATGCAAGTAGATAGAAACCTTCATCTTTTCAATGGAGAAAGGAGGTATTATTGTAATAGGAACTTAACTGCTGAATAAAACAATTCTGACATATTGTCAAAGACATTAAAATGACTGAGCATATCCCCAAATGCCTGTTTACCAGTTGTATTTCTTTTGGTGGAAGCTCTCTACTCCTGACCTTGCCCATTTGTATATGAAGCTTAATATCTTCCCTTTCATTGGAGTGATCTCTTTATGTTCAATAGAATGCAATCCTTTTATGTCAATATCGAAGCAAGTTAATTTTCCAGTTTTTTCAATTTGTGGTAAACCTATTGATGCTTTCCTTTGAGAATCCCAGTCTTTGAAATTTTAGATCTCTAAAGATGTTAAATAATCTTATCTTTTGCTAGCTTTCCTATGATCTGATTAGCTAATAAAAACTCTATTCTGTTTGTAGTTTTCGTGTGTGTGTGTGTGTGTGTGTGTGTGTGTGTGTGTGTGTGTGTGTGTGTGTGTGTCTGGGGAGGGTGAATCTAAATTGACTTCCAAATTGTTAACTAGTTTTGTCAACACTATTTAAAGATTCTTTCCCCTATTATACTTCTTGTTTATTGTAAGTATTGCTGAAAGGACTCCTATTGAAGAAGAATGCCTGGTGCTGCCTAACTGGTAAGCACTATATATACACATATTTTTTTCCTGTCCTGTATCCTTCTAAGTGTATCTGATGCCAAGTGTGGCCTGTGGTAGTTTTATGGGACTGAATGTTTAATAGTGTCTAAAAAGAAGAAGACTCTTCTGGTGCTGCAGATCAGGTAATGTCTGAAGGGGATTTCTCGAAATACCTCACTGAGGGATTAACGCACCCAGAAAGTCTTTAACCGAAGGTGAGCAGAAATAGGGAGGAAGGCACCAAAGGAAGAGAAAGGTCATGGAAAGAGAAGGCAGAACGAGTTAACCAAATTCTTCTACTTTGCAATTTTGGGGACCAGCAGGACACAGATTCAAAGTTATTTTGGCACATATGCCACAAGCGGCTTCCTTCAGTTTAAGCCTACCACTAACATTTGCCCCTAATTGGGGCAAGTGTGCAAACGAAAGCCCATGGTACCATATGTCTATTTAAAAGTTATACATGAAATTTATAAATTGCTAAATATGTTCCAACTCTCTACCTTGACAAATAGTTCTTCATAAGGACCTGGAAAGTTAGGTTCTATTAAGAATTCTTGGATTCCTCAGAGATCCTCATCAGAACATGGCATCTTAGGTTTCTGGCCCTTGGTCTTCCTTCTTTTTTCCCCACCTCCAGCTCCATTCCTAATCTTAGAGCCTTTCTAGGCCATAGTTGATATCCCAAGGTACAAGAGGTGCCAGTCCAACCACATATATATATTTTTTTGAGTTGGAGTCTCACTCTGTCACCCAGACTGGAGTGCAGTGGCACGTTCCTGGCCACTGCAGCCTCGACCTGCTGGGCTCCAGCGATCCTTTCACCTCAGCCTTCCATGTAGCTGCAACTACAGGCGCGTGCTACCATGCCCGGCTAAATTTTTTTGGATTTATTGTAGAGACGAGGTTTCGCCAAATTGCCTGGGTGAGTCTCGAACCCGCAGGTTGAGGCAATCCACTCGCCTTGGCCTCCCAAAGTGCTGGGATTACAGGCTGAGCTACTGAGCCTGGCCTCAACCACATATTTTACAAACACCTAACAAGGCCACTGCCTACCCATCTTAGAATGATGTCGCCTGCCATTCATCCTCTACTCATTCCTAGTACAGTTGTCCCTTGGTATCTGTGGGGACTGGTTCCAAGAACCTCTCCCCACCTTGGATACCAAAATCCATGGATGCTCAAGACACAAATATAAAATGGTGTAGTATTTGCATATAACATATGCACATCCTTCTGTATACTTTAAATCATTTCTACATTATTTATAGTGCCTAATTCAATGCAAATGCTAGAGTAATAGTTGTTATATTTTAAAATTACATTATTTTTATTGTTGTATTGTTATTTTTTTCAAATATTTTCAAACTGCAATTGGTTAAACGTGAGGATGCAGAACCCAGGGATGTGGAGGGCCAACTGTACTTACTTCTGGGTCAGTTAAGGTTCTTAACTTTTTGTCCCTTACAAGGGACAAAACTCAACTCTGGTTGATTTAAGCAGAAAAGAGTTTTATTAATAGGATGCCAGATTGTTCACATAATAGTAAGGAGACCTTTTAAACCAAGACTGGTGCTATGCAGTTGGAAATCTAACCCTAAATTGATCTGATAAGGGCACAGCTGCTGCTGTCCTACACAGCTGCTATAGCTTGTACCACTGTCCCTGCTAATGTTAGATACTGGACGCCACCTCAAGTGTTAGTACTACAACTATCCCAGTAATATTCCTTGCTGCACCTGAGAGTTCCACATGGTCTTTCTTTGTTGTCACTAACTATTACATGGGTTGATGTATCTGGCTGGTAAAACTTATGTCACATTTCCACATCCTAACTGTCAATGAGAGCAAACAGCTGGCATTTTTAGCTTCTACAGTGGAAGGTGGGCTTTTTTCCTCATCAAGACTCTTAAGATGAAGAATTCTCCAAAGATTGGAAGATGGTTCCAATGTTGGGACAGCCAAAAACAGTGTAAAATACCCCCTACACATGGGCTCTAGATGCAAGTCTATTTTTAACTACCTGGCAGACCTTGATCATGACACTTAACCTTTCTGGATTGACAATAACTCCTCAATAAAATGATGGGATTTGGTTTAGTAATCTCTAAAGTCTCCATGCATATTCTACAGAATTCTGTTTCTTTGAAAATTCAAAGACTTGGCTTGAAAGATTTTGCTACTTCTAAAATTGAAATGTAGTCTAAGATACTGTTTATCAAGTTTTTGAAACTTGAGGATTGTTCAAATGCCCATCTAGATATCCAAGATTGATTTGTCGCCATTTCCAGGGTCCTATATATATCACTCTTTCTTTTTCAAGACATTTAGACATTTATCCTGCCCAATTGCTTAAAGGACCAAGATCCTAATAAATGTTGTTTGACAATAGTGCCTCCTAGTGGATGTGGGAACTCCAGCCACAAGGGGTACCAAATGTTTGTTTCTCTCTTTTTAAATTTATTTAATCAAACTTTAAAAAAAAATAATTTATTTATTTATTATAAAGATGTAGGGTAGAATTCAGGGTTAGGTATACAAACTTTGATCATGTAGGTACCCAACTTTTATGTAACACAGGAGCCTTCAGAAATGAAGATCCAAAGACCCCGGAAAAACTGTGTATTAAAAAAAAACTGTGGCCGGGTTCGATGGCTCAGCCTGTAATCCTGCACCTTTGGGAGGCTGAGGTGAATGGATTGCCTGAGCCCGCGGGTTCGAGACCCACCTGGGCAGCGAGACCTCATCTCTACAATAAATCAAAAAATCAGCCGGGCATGGTAGGGCGCACCTGTAATTCCAGCTACTCGGAAGGCTGAGGCGGAAGGATCGCCGGAGCCCAGCAGAGACTGCGGTGGCCGGGAGCGGCCACTGCACTCCAGTCTGGGTGACAGAGTGCGACTCCAACTCAAAAAAAAAACAACAACAAAAAACCCCAAAAAACCTGTGTTTATGTTTGATGAAGAATGGACAGTCATGTAGAAGAATAATTGGACAAAAAGGAGGTATGACATAACAGTAAACTGGAAGGAACTTAGCAAGCAAGGCTTAGTTTGTTCAGATTCTTCTTGGCCTCTCTGTGTAACATTCTATCCCTCCAGGTCTACCAAATGATTTTCTAAGATAGGAACAGCAGACCTCTAGATTAGTTGTTTATGTTAGCATATGTCTTTACATGGTTTTCTAAAATTTCCAGAAAAAAAGGAAAGCAGATGACAGCAACATCCCCTGTTCTGTTCTACCATGTAGAAACTTTATGGTTAGTCCTCAGTATTCTCACTAATTCTCATAACTAAACATTCACCTCCCTAGCCACCAACACTAAAATGAGGGAGAAGGACATCCAGATATATAAATCATGATGAATTATATCACAGAATCTTAGAACTGGAAGTTTTAACCAGCCTGGGCAGCATAGCGAGATCACGTCTCTTAAAAAAAAAAAAAAGCCTGGTGTGGGGTGCACGCCTGTAGTCCAGCTATTTGGGAGGCTGAGGCAGAGGCATTGCCTGAGCCCAGGAGGTTGGGGCTGTGATGAGCTGTGAGTGTACCACTGCACTCCAGCCTGGGTGACAGAGTGAGACCCCAATCCTCCCAAAAGAACTGTAAGCTTAATTGAAAGACTTGCTTTAGGTTAGTAACTAATTAATGGTAGATAGAGCTAGAACCTTAGTGTCTTGATTCTCAGTCCACTGTACAACTCCATACTTTCTGCTCACCTTTTTGAAGGAGGTTGCCCCTGCCTTAACATGGACTTACAGAGGTTACTGAGAGGTTGGTGACATTCTACTTCTTCAAGGGGCTTTAAAAAATTATTGCAGCTGGGCTCGGTGGCTCAGCCTGTAATCCCGCGCCTTTGGGAGGCTGAGGTAAGTGGATTGCCTGAGCCCGCGGGTTCGAGACCCGCCTGGGCAGCGAGACCTCATCTCTACAATAAATCAAAAAAGCAGCCGGGCGTGGTAGCACGTGCCTGTAATTCCGGCTACTTGGAAGGCTGAGGCGGAAGGATTGCCAGAGCCCAGCAGGTTGAGGCTGCGGTGGCTGGGAGCGGCCACTGCACTCCAGTCTGGGCGACAGAGTGAGACTCCAACTCAAAAAAAAATTATTGCAAATCCTTACAAGTTTTTGTCCCCAGTTGGCCAGGAAACAGGCTTTCATGGTGCTAGGTAGGAACTAAGTTTCCAAGTTACCATTGTTTCTATACTAAAAATAAAGTCTATAGGGTTCAACTAAGACCCTGGTTACTAAATGGCCCCCATTATGCTTACATAGGGCTAAGTGTTCAAAAGCCCAGATGCTCAAGCTTCTTTCTTTTCTATCCAACCCTCTCGCGTAAGTCTCTTAACTTCATTAATTCTAAAAAATAATTGTGCAAATACCTGACATGCTATTCTTTATCCAATGAATGCATTATTTTAGCTGGTTTAAACGTATTTTTATTTTAAGTTTCTTAGACCTTTGATCTACTCCCATTTACTTCTGCAGGTGGGAGCTGGAATAGAACCTTTGCCACCAAAAACCAAATCAGTCATAATCACTGCATCAGTTTGCTTTCTATCCTGTGTAGGTTCTTGTAACTCTGGTATGGATGAGTATCTGTGATTCTTCCTAAGTTTCTCTAGTTCTTCTTCCCACTCTTTTCTCTAGAAATAAACTCTCCATCTTGCTCCTCAAAGTGTTATCTTCATTCAGAGCCAGGCTCATCAGCGCAGCCCCCTCCAGCATTAACAGTACAGCTTCTGCCCCCCCCAGGACAGGGAGCACCTTTTCAAAAGATATAGGAATGCAAACTGCAACAGGTTCCTTCTAGCCATTTGTGGAATTCAAAGACTTTGGGTCATTCTTTGACTGTTCTACTTCTGTCATGTCTTCTATTTATCAGTCTCACAGAACATCTAAAAACTGTAAATAACTATGCCAGCCCTGATGCAGCCTTGCAGATGAGGAAGGTGGTGCAGACAAAGGATCAATTTGGAAAATGATCTCACCTTGAACAAACACACGAGGGATTACAAAATAGTCACAGAGTTAATTATTGGTTTTCTGCTTTCACTTTACTGCCATTTGCACTCTGAAATCAAACTAGCTGGTGCAATTCTTACTTCTAGGCAAGTTCCTAGCTAAAATGAAAATGTTAATGTTGGTACCTATGAAATTATAGATGTATATAGATATACACAAAAACCAAGAAGCATAAGCACAGGATCTGCCCAAGATTAAATTGTTCCAACTTAGCAAGAAAAATGGAACCATTATTGTGTCCTCAGGAGAACATTCCATACGCCCATGAATTATTTCCAAGTTTCAGGCATCACCAGAAAAAAATAGAAGTCTTTGAATGCTCAAATAATATCATGGCCAATTTGCAAACAATCACAAAACTCTTTACACAGACAAATAAAAGTCAACAGTTAACTAAACTGATCCTTTGAGTATTACAGGAAGCCACAGATACCTAAATTTATCATCCCCATAGACTATGATTTTTACATTAGTCACTCCTCTGGAATAAGATATTGAAGGCTCCTGTTAAATGCAGGTATGTTAATAGCTAATAGCAAAGATTTACTAGGCATTTAACTGCATGGCAAGTGCTATTTTAAGTGCTTTACAAGTAATAACTTATTTAATTCTCATAACAACACTAGGCGACAGATACTATTTCACAGATGAAGAAATGGAGACTTAAGACAGACGTTATATAATTTGTCCAAGGTCACATGGTCACAAAGTAGCAGAGCCAGGATTTGAACATAGGCAGTTTGGTTTCAGCTCTTAATCTCTAATTCTGAGGTTTTATTCTACAATAAAAAGAATTTATGACAATGACAATGAAGATGTTGGTTAAGACAATCTAGCGTGATTATCAGAGTTCGTTTACATTTCATTTCATTCTCACAAGTTGGTAG
The DNA here is from genome assembly GCF_000164805.1 of Carlito syrichta. Taxonomy (NCBI): domain Eukaryota; kingdom Metazoa; phylum Chordata; class Mammalia; order Primates; family Tarsiidae; genus Carlito; species Carlito syrichta. Next base: position 2,539 of record NW_007252356.1, on the reverse strand, counting down.
GGTAGAAGCTGAGGTGCCAAGAGGCAAAATGGACCCTGTGCTAATGGTAATGACTCCTAAATTCTTATCTCTAGCCCAGATTCTTCTCCTGGGGGCCAGACTCATATAGGCATTTTGAATTGGACATCTATGGGGTGTGTCCTACAGTCACCACAAACTCAAATGATCTAAGAGTTAATTAGTAATTTTCTTCCCTAAATCTTATTTCTGTCTGAGGTGATAATGTTTCTTCAATTTGGGAAAGTTTTGGGCTATTATTATCTTTTTGAATAAGACTTCTCCTCTTCATCATTCCCTCTACGTCCTACTTCTAGAATTCCTGTTTATGTATGTGTATGTTGGATTTTCTCAATCTGGCCTCCGTGACTCTCAACTTCTTACATACTTACTATCTTTACTTAACTATGTTTTGTTCTATATTGGTTCTTCAATACTGTCTTTCAACTTAACCATATTGATTCCAAAGGCAGACAGATAAATAAACACACAGGCATATGCAATTAACCTCAGTGGATTGTTGAAATCAAGAGACAATTTAAAAAGTGTAAAATGTAGCATGCAATCATCAGTAGTTTTATTATTATACGCCCAAACTCATCCCTGGTCATTCTCTCATCTTGTATATTGTCCCAAAGTCATAGCCTGCCATTATTAGTAGTGTCCCAATCATATAAGCAGATGTTTCTGGCCATTCTACATTCTCTTTGCCTTGCCTGTAATGCTTATCTTCTTTCCCACTCATGTAATCAACTTGCCATTTGTAGTCTATTAAGTGCTCCTATCTAGAATCCCAGACCATGCGTGGAAACTTTAGTGGGCTTTTACTTGCCCCTAGTTGGACATGGAACAGATCTTTGATTCAAAAGAAGGTTATCTATAGGGGGTCAGGCAATAACTTAGGACATCCTATTCTAAAAAAGTCCTTTTTTCTTCTCCTTTTATATACTCTTAAATCACCTAAGTGGCAACCATTCCTAAATCTCTGTAGCTATTCAAGATCTCTCTCTGTGCTCCTAATCCAGATATTCAACTTAACATTTAATAATTTCATTCCGATGTCTTACAGACTTTACACTCAATATGGCCAAAGTATATTTCATCATCTACTTCCAGGGTTGCCCAAGTTAGTCAATGGCATCTCCATATATCAGGTGCTCAAGACAGATGAATCAACTTTGACTCCTTCTCTTTCTTTGTTTCCTTTATCCAATCATCAAACCCTACCATTTCTAATTCCCAAATATCTACAGACTATATTTATTTCCATTACTCTATACGGACACTGATCTATCCTAGCTATCAATGTCCATACTGAACAAGTGTGATGGCCTCCCAATTCTCCCCATATCCAGATGTGTTCCTTATAACTCACAGCCATACTGTAGCCAAAAATCCTTTAAAAATGGTGATCTGATCATATGCCTTGTGATGGCATCTATATCTTTCATATAAAATCCAAAATCCTTGTCATGTCTTATTAGGTTCATCAAGATCTTGCCCATATTTCCTGTGAACCTCTTGAGCCCTCAATGGTATGCATAAGAAATATGGAGAATATCTTTAGAATAAGCTGTACTATTTAGAGTCTGGCAAAAAGGCAGAGCAAGTATATTTTTTACTTCTTCTAAAAATACTTAATGACACTACCTATATCTAAACAACTGGTAGTGGGACAAATGACCTTATCTCAATTTCTGAGTATTACAAATTCTCTTGGACCCAGTGACCTTATATGATAAGAAATCCACTCTAGTTAACAGCATTCTGGTCAAATCTGCAGATACAAATGAGGGTTATGAAATAAATCAGAATTTATTTATGACTCTCTTTGACCAACCTTTTAAATGAGTACAGTTTTATAATAAAGTAAGGTATATATTAATTAATATTATTGAACATTAGCTCAGTTCTTTAAATCATAATGTAAAGTTAAAGCTACAACCCTCATACAATGCTGATGAGAATGCAAAGTGACACAACAATTATGGAAGGAATCTGACATTAGCAACAGTATGAAATGATGCATGTACAAGGTTATTTATGTAACAGAAGACTGGAAATAATCCAAATGTCCATCAATTAGGGAATGGCTTAATAAACTGTTCTGTACCATAACGGAGTATTAAGCAGGTATAGACAGGAATGAAGAAGTCTATATGCCACTATGGAGTGAATCCCGGTTTTTTAATATTGTTAAACTAAAAAAAAATCAAGGTTTAGAAGAGAATATATGAGAGTGTGTAAGAAGGGATGTGGCATAAAAACATATACATATCTTCTTATATTTTCAAATAAAAATAATGGAAAAATAAATAAAAATGAATTTTTAAAACTAATTTTCTCTAGGGTGAGAAAGTGAATGAGGGCAGGCATAGAAATGCTTTTCGATCCGGCGGCAAGATGGCGACCTGGCAACCCGGTGTCTGAAGCCCTCTGCAAGGGAGATCTGCAGTGGGTCTCTGACTCTCGCCCCTGGGAGCTGGGGACCCCAGCATTGCAGCCTGCTCCTCAAACAGAGCTCGGGCCATCGCTATCACTG
>NW_007252355.1:0-10925 GCF_000164805.1 Carlito syrichta | reverse complement strand
GGTGCTACAGAAAGAGGAGGGCAAGTGCTCCATTGGACCACTTGCCTTCATCAAAGATGAACCTCCCAGCTCTATAAATGAAAAGTGAAAAAAGCAGGAAAGTAAGGAGAAACTCTCCAACTTACATAGGGCTGCTTAGAGCTTGGTACTATTCACATGCAGCCACTTCCCCTGATGTCACCCACTAGGAAGAGTCCTACAGAGTGCAGGGAGAGCCACTGCCACAGGAGCACAAAGCTAAACCTCCTCCAGACCAAAAGGCCTGGAGAAGCAAGCTGGAAACAAGTTGACAGCTGGCCACAGCAACGAGTCCTCCCGTGGCCCCAGCACAGTCCCAAGCCTGGAGTTGAAACAGTTGAAGGACGAGTCCCCAGAGATCCCTCTTCCCTCTCCCCGTATCTGGGCAAACTGAAAATTCATACTACCAGAAACAGTGCTTGGAGAGGCACTTCCCCCTACTCACCATTTCCCCAAGTCTGTGTGGCGATTTTTCCACTATCTGCCTTCGTGTTGTTACTGATTCTCAAATCTAAGAGATGGACTGAGTTATTTTTAAATGGGTAGACTGAAAAGGCACCAAAAGCATTCTCACAGTCCAACACGTTCATCCCCAGAGCACTCTCATTTGGCCGGCCAGGAGAAACTCTGGCTCTGCAAAAGTCAAGCTGAAAGCAAATTTCATCCCTTCCCTTTTACCAAAAACAGCAAAAATGGTCTTACAAGAAGTTCAAGACTCTTTAGCATGAATTTAAACTTCTTTCTGAGGGCTAAGCATATTCCTACTCAAACCTTTGTGTTTTCAAGGATAACAGGAGAGGTAAGGAGAGCGAGAGGAGCAGGAGCAGGAGAGAGCCAGGATATGTTCTTTCTATTTTTAAACACTCGCCAAGTTTGGAGTAAAGGAACACTCTGATTCTGTACTCCCACCCCTATCACCTTCTGCTGAACACAAGAACCAGAACCTGCACGTATACACGGCACCGCTTCTGGATTTGGGGACTGCCGGGTGCCAGCACTCCAAGGACGGGCGAGCTCACCAGCCACTCCTCCGGAGACCCTGGTGGCCCTGCCTGGCGGGAGCCACGTGCAGGGAGCGGAGCATCAGAGCCCGCCTGTCCCCGCCATCCGCCTGTCCCCACTCTGGCAGGGCACGCTCCCTGTCCGCTCTAGGCATCCAGAGGTGAGCGCCTCTTCCCCTACGGGAGCCAGAGGCATTAGGGCAAAGGCTTTCCGGCAGGAGCGGCGCGCTGGGCACTCCCATCCCCTCGCGTGACACCTGCCTGCGCGCACACGCGACCGCGTCTGGCCACCCCGGAGGCCGCACCCGGCCGGCGACAGCCTCTTCCTGGTCTGACGGTGGCGGGCTAGCGCCTCACGCACCCTTCCCGCCACCGGCAGCCCCGCCACCCATCCCTCAGCTCCAGGGGAAGGAGCCAGCGGCCGCGCAAGAGCAGGACTGAGGGACGCCTCCCGCCGGGCTCGGGGCACTCACTCTTGAGTGCGCCGATGAGCGACTTCCCGTCCTTGACGAATTTGTTGGTCTTCTCCAGCTCCGCTTCGTGCGACTTGAGCGTCTCTCGGAAGTGCGGGCTGTGGAGGCAGCAGTCACTGAACTCGAGCGCGGGCAACCCTATGTTGCCGCGACGCCCGACCCGGGGACCCGCCTGCCCCGGGCCGCGGCCACCCGCCGTTTCCCGCCTTGAGAGCGCATGCGGCGGGACGCCGGTGGCTACCCATCCGCCCGGCGCTCGACAGGAGTGGCAGCCCCGCCCCGCCACCACGGTGTACGAGGACGCGCCCGACTACCGACTCGACCGGCCGCGGCTGCCCCAGGGCCAGCAGGAAACGCGGCGGTGGTCCCACTGCGGCGCCAGGAAGCGAGCGAGCAGGCAACCGAGTGCGCCATGCGCCAGCTACTCCCCCGCCTCTTTCGCCTTCTAGCTCTCCAGCAACCTCGAGTGCCCTCTCACAGTAGCCTTGGCCGCCCCATCGGCGCCTGGGTCGCTCGAAATTCCTAGCAATGATCTCATCCCCGCTGGACCAATCAGTACGCCCTCCCCAGCCCAACCCCCGGGCCTCTCGGGACGCCCAGCCCTTCTGCGACCTCGAGCCAATCAAAAGGGTGCATGGGCGGGTCTAGGAGAGGGGCGTGGCCCACGCCACAGCCTAAGTCCGCAGCGCAAGCTCCGACCGGTCTCAACCGCCGGGCGTTGCAGACCTGGAGCTCCAATGATGAGCGGAGTTGTACAATGTCCCAGCCGGCTGACCCTCTTGCTTTGGACAGCAGCCCAGCCGCGGAAAGTACTTTTGCTGTTCTGGGGAGGTGAAGGAGCCTAGGTGTGTCAATCCTAAAAAATCTGGGACTTAGGGTTGCAGTTCACCGCAGCCCGAGCTGCATTGCTGGGCAACCGATCTCGCACTCAGAATACAGACCCCGCCCTGGAGGACTCCGAGGGTCCCGAGCGAACGCCCGCTCCTCTTTCAGCCATGCAGAAAATGTTTGCCTCTTAAAATCACCAGCTCTTCTTGCCTGCAGTCTTCCCGCCCGCTGCAGTCCATACCGTTCATGACCACTCCTGCTCAAAGCCCGCCCACGACTGCCCCCGCCGAAGGAGCTCACGTCCTTAGAGAATTTCAACCGTCTGTTATTTTCCTGCTCCACATCTAGCATAATTTTACATAATTCTGTCTACTGTCATCCTTCGCCACACAATGAGGTCCACCAGTGCATGTGCCACCGCAGTTTTCTTTGCTGTTGCATCCCGTCACCTGGTGTTTCATGGATATTGAGCGTTTGCCATGTGCTGCATATGCTACGATGATTGATACAAATATTTGTGGAGTAGATGAGTGAATCCTTTTCCTTGGCCCTTTCCACCTCCCATGGCAGTGCGTTGCTCTGTCGTCCCTGGGTCCGACCACAGGACTCGATTCTGGCAGCTCACTAACTGCAGTGGACAGACTGGGTCCAGCGCTGACCTGTAAACTCCTATAGTACAGCGACTGTCTGAACAAATTACTTCTATGTCCAGGAACCAGCAGCCTTCCTTCAGTTAAGTGGGGGTTTCATGTTTGTTTGGATTTGCTTTATTTGACTAGTGCTACTGCAGGCACTAGCCCTAGTTGGTAGGGATACAAAGATGAACAACACAATGAATTTGCTACTGGTCAGTGGGAGAGAAGGAACAAGACAAGCAGTTTAATGCTGTATGATAAAGTTAGCATCCAGGGCCTGGGTACTTGGGAACATGGGGAAGGAATTTTTAACTCAGGGAGTCAGAGAAAGTGTCCCATCTATGTTGAGAAAATGATTGGTTGATTAAATTCACAAATAGTACAGGATGACTGTAATCCCGGCAGTTTTGGAAGCCAAGACAGGAAGATCAATTGAGCCAGGAGTTTGAGATCAGCCCAGGCAACATAGCCAGAACCTGTCTATACAAATAAATATTAAAATAGATAAATGAATGACCGTGATCTATTTGGTAATTGTATCTACAAATTTAGGGTTGATAGTAAGTCCAAACAGCTATCCCATAAATGCAACACTGAAAATAGTTGTTCTTCACTTGCCAAGGATGAGGAAGATTTGGTATAGAAGCTCCATGAAAGTAAATGGTTGATGTTTTACCTTGAGCTTCTAAAGGTGTTTCAGTTATCTATTATCACATAACAAATGACACCAAAAGTTAATGGTTTAAGACAGCACCAACAATCATTTATTTTCTCTCAGGAAATTGCTCAGGAATTGGGGAGGACTTAACTTAGTTGTTCTGGCTTGGGGCGTCTTGTGTGATTGTAGTTAGATAGTGACAGGAGCTGTAGAAGCAAGCAGGTGGTTAGCTAAGCATCTCTCTCTTTTCAGGTAGATACAAAGCTTCCCCATGTGGTCTCTCTCTGTGGCTTCTTTTTTTTTTTTTCTTTTGAGTTGGAGTCTCACTCCGTCTCCCAAGGGAAAAATACATCACCTTTTATGACTGGGAAAGTCACACACTTCTACCACCTTCAGTGACAAGTCATAAGCCCACCCAAATTCAAGGGTAGGGGATTAGAGTCTACCTGTAGATGGGATGGGGTGGTGACAAGTACAGGAGATAATGTTGTAGCCATTTCTAAAAAAATATAATCTTCCACAGTGGGCCTGGCACACGGTAAAGTATTTAATACATGTTAAATAAATGAAACAAAATGAGATTCACAATTATTTATTTTATCCCATTAGGGAATATTAGGCAAATGTGTATAAAATAATATCTGTGAAGCTGGGCTCAGTGGCTCAGCCTGTAATCCCGCGCCTTGGGAGGCTGAGGTGAGTGAATTGCCTGAGCCTGTGGGTTCGAGTCCCACTTGGGCAACTAGGTGAGACCTCATCTCTACAACAAATCAAAAAATTAGCCGAATGTGGTAGCTCGCACCTGTAGTAACAGGTAGCTCGCACCTGTAGTAATCCCCACAAGGGAGACTAGTACTATGATAACTCCCAGTTTTAGATGAGAAATTGAGGCCCAGAGTTGTAACTTGAACCAGGTTACCTAACTAATAAGTCTGTGTGGCACATACATATACACAAACATACAACTTAATTTGTCCACCATTCACAGACAAATATGCAAATCTGTGAATATAACTTTCTTATAACATTAATCCATAATTTCCACAAATGGCCTCCAACATTTTTGTCAGTATCATCAGAGAGAGAGTCAGAAAGCAGCAGTCTTGAGTACAGAAACTGGCATATGGAAGGCATAGTTATTTCTCTCCTCTTAGAAAATAAATTGTGTGAGGTATTTTGTATTGTTCAGAGCTGCAGCCTCAGCTCAGAATAGTACTTGGTACTTCAAAGGTGGTTCACGTCAGTGGGAGGAATCATGTTTAATGAGGAAGAAACAGTGACTTATGTAACAACATAGGTTATGGCCATGCATGTAAACAGAAAAGAACAGTTAAGGTCTAGAAGTCAATTTTATATGAAATAGATAAATAATTTAGAAAACATTATTTGACCTAAATTCTTTAGATGAATGTCTGAATTTCTTAAAATTTGCCAAACGATTATTCCAAATAGTTCTGCTTTCAGTATCGCTGCATTTTAAAATCATGTTATTTCTGAACACAATTGTCCAACTAACTTTACACCTACCATACAACTAACTCCCATTTGTAGAAACCTTAACACTGGCAAAGCACTCCCATACATGTTGTCTCTGAGCCTATATAATCACAAGTGGGCATGGACCATTCACTCACTGCTTCCTGAACACAAGCTTGGGAACAGGTCTGGTCCATGATGAAGCACCCATAGATCCTTCTGCATCTGAGAAATCCCTGGGTAGACCTAGATCCTACAGCCTCTGGGGATCTAAGTGATGATATCAGCACAAGGTTTATGTTTCCATCCTCAAGCTGACCTTTATCTGGGGTGGCTTCATTTGTGGTGGCTCTCTCAGCTTCTCCAAATTTACATTCAATAATATTAGTGGTAAGAGAGATTTATTTCTAAGAACTGCAGCAGAAATGATGAGACTGGAGCTGAGGATAAAACAGCCCCACTCCAAACACGTAATGGATTGTGAATGAGCTCTTCCACCAAAGAACCAGTATAGTACAGAAGCAATCATGTGCAGTACACCTGGCCTGTCCCACCTCCCTCAAAATGAACATGCCTTCCCCTCATTTTGTAATTATAGCTAGCACTTACTCATTCTCTTTTATGGTTGATATTTTGCTTTACACAGTGACTTCTCCTTTGCATTACTACTATATAAGACACTAGTTTTTCTATTTTAAAATAATGGTTTTTGGCTGATGTAAATGTTCTATATCTGAATTATGGCAATAGTTACACAGGTATCACATCTGTCATAATTCATGGGTGCATTTTATTGTATGTAAATTTTACCCCAATAAAGGGTAATTTTTTAAAAATAATGATGATGGTAATGTTAACGATATGTATTGTTTTGCTGTGTAGCAGGATCTGTGCTAAGCAATTTATTACATTTCCTGCTTTCATATATACTACAAACCTGGGAAGTAGGTACTGCTATCATCCCCATTTTACAGGTAAGGAAACTAAGGCTTAAAGAAGTCAGGCACTAGGGTCACATAGTACTGATACAGCTTGGCTTAGAATTCAAATTTTTTTTTTTTTTTTTTCAGACAGGGTTTTGCTCTGTCACCCAGGCTGGAATGCAATGGTGTGGTCACAGCTCACTGCAGCCTCAAATTCCTGGGCTCAAGGGCTGCTCCTGACCTAGCCTCCGGAGTAACTAGAACTACAGGCATGCACCACCACACCAGCTAATTTTTAAAGTTTTTTGTAGAAAATGCAAACATAGGTCTTGCTATGTAGTCCAGACTGATTTTGAACTCCTGGGCTCAAATGATTCTCCTGCCCAGCCTCCCAAAGCTCTGGGATTATATGTATGAGCCACCATGCCAGGCCAAATCTATCTATCTTAAATAACCATCTCCATATAAAATGCCTATAGAAATACTTTTTTTTTCAGTTGGAGTCTCACTCTGTCGCCCAGACTGGAGTGCAGTGGCACGCTCCTAGCCACCTCAACCTCGACCTGCTAGGCCTGGCGATCCTTCCGCCTCAGCCTTCCAAGTGACCGGAACTACAGGCACGTGCTACCACACCCAGCTAATTTTTTATTTATTGTAGAAACGAGGTCTCGCCAAGTTGCCCAGGTGGGTCTTGAACCCTCGGGCTCTGGCAATCCACTCGCCTCAGTCTCTCAAAGTGCTGGGATTACAGGCTAAGCCACGGAGCCCGGTCCATTTTATATATCTTTAAAAAGTAATAAGTAATAATGTCAAACACATAAAAATTGAATAAGATCACATATGAAATATCTAATTCTGAACTGTATCTTTTTCTGGACTTTTTTCTGGTATGTTCCAAATATGTCAGTAATTGCACAAGCCTCTAATTTGTTTTGGCTTTAAATCCCAGGCCCTACAATTTATGTAGAAGCAATTGACTAAAGCAGATATGAAATCCTCATTTTCTTGAAGAAAGAAAATTCATCTTTATAAAGCTCGTAATTATTTATAGGATATGGCAGCACTTACTTAACATTCTTTGACTCAGGAAATTAATAAAACTCATTACTTGTACTACACAAGTTTTATATATTGGCAATGTTTTTATTTTCACTTTTTATTATGTATTTCATGCCTGTTACTTTTCTACCTAATATCTACTCTCATTCTTACTCATTTACTGAGAAAGTACTTATATAACATTTGCTATGTACCAGATACTGTTCTAAACACTCTACAAATATTGAGTCAATTAATCTCTTACAACCTTATTATTATTTTCCTTTACAGGGGAGGAAACTGAAATGAATCACCTAAAATCGCATAACCACTGAGTGGCAGAGCTGAGATTCTCACTGGTAGTCCAGCTCCAGACTTGAAGGAAACCGGAATATAAGCTGGCAAGGCCCTTATATTCTTTGGCTTATGTTCAAGTAACTAAGCCTACATTTTCCTTTGTCTCCCCTGACCTTTTAGTTGCATTTATTATTATTATTTTTTTGAGTTGGAGTCTCACTCTGTCTCCCAGACTGGAGTGCAGTAGCCATTCCTGGTCACCACAGCCTCGACCTGCTGGGCTTCGGCGATCCTTCCACCTCAGCCTTCTGAGTAGCCGGAATTACAGGCACGCGCTACCACGCCCGGCTGATTTTTTTGATTTATTGTAGAGATGAGGTCTCGCTGCCCAGGCGGGTCTCAAACCCACGGGCTCAGGCAATCCACTCACCTCAGCCTCCCAAAGATGCCGGATTACAGGCTGAGCACCAAGCTGGCTTTAGTTGCATTTCTATGGATAGCCAAGTGGCTCCAAGTCTGGCCTGGAACCTGCTCATCCTAAGTGATTGTCCTGCTTAGCATAGATTGTCCTGCTTAGCATAGATGTTAAGATACACATAGTTTAGTCACTGTGATTAAGCACATGCTTTGTGTGATTTAACTCAGACATTAACATATCCTGTGTGTATGTTTTCCCCTTTGTGAGATTTTTGTCCTATATAAGAGGCATGCGGTAAAATAAATTTGCTCTCTCTTGTTCCTTGCTATCTGAGAGGGAGTCCTCCCAATCCCACTGTTTCTCTGTCTCTTTCTTTTCTTATTCCCTCCCCCCAACTCAGACCCTGATCAGCGGAGGCTGGACCCCGCAGAGTGGTGTCTGAAAGGGGACCTGAGTACTGGGGATTGGCATTGGCTGGAGAGGAACCCTCATGGATTGGCGTTTTTTGTGTGCAGCATTGAGATTCATGAGTAAGTAACCGAGGGAAAGGATTAATCTTTGGGAGTAAAACATAGGACATTTACATTCTAAGGAATGCACTCTCTTTGGGCAGATGTTGAAATCTATGTTGAAAGCTAGAGGAACTAAGGTTGCAGATAGACAGATAGATTTTCACAGTTTGCAGAGGAAGTATGTCCCTGGTTTCCTGATGCCAGGACAGTTAATCTGATTACTTGGGGAAAAGTAGGTAGTTGTTTGAAGGATTATTATCAAGCACATGGTCCTGAAGCTGTGCCAGTAGATGCTTTATCTCTGTGGAACCTAGTAAGAGATTGCTTAGAACCCTCTTCTGAGTCTCATAGAGCAGAGCAGGCTCCTCCATCATTGCAGCATTCCCCCTCAGCTCCTGCTCTAGCTGCCCACGACAACCAGAAGGGACACCCTTGTACAGATTTTCAACAAGAGCAGGATGAGGCCGCTTCTCAGTATCACAATGATGAGATATTTGTGGCTACTTGAGACTCTGTGACCAAGTTTTCCAAGGCTCCTAGCCTCCCTGTGAAAGAGGCTGAGCCTGCCACTCTTTCTTTATCCTCTGATACATTCGCTCAACTTATAGAGTTGCTTACTGTTTTAGCTAGAAAGTGTTCAGTTTTGAAAAAGGAAGTGCCTTTCTGTTGTGCTTTGAGTTCAAAAGAGGAGGTGCCTTCCATATGGTGATTCATTCCTCAATTTCTAAGGAGGAGACCTCTCCTGGAGGTGGCAAGGACACCCCTTAGGTCTCAACAACCCCTCAATTGGCTCCGACTAGAGCCTTGCTTGTGGATCATGGATCCATGCCTTCCCCCTTCTTGGCTGCCATCCAAGCTCAGCCACCCGACATTAGGAAGTGTCTCTCCCCTTTACAGAAGACTGTTCAGTCAACCTTGCTGTGGGGAGATGATTTAGAAGAATTTCACGCCTATTCAGTAGAAACTACAGGCTTTGATGATCAGAGAAGGAAGATGCGAATATCAGACTTTGTCTCCTAAGTCCCTGAAGGACCTTAAAACTCCTGTGGCCCAGTATGGAGCAACAGCACCACTTACATTAGCTATACTGGAAACCATTCCACAAGAGGCCTTGACTCCCTCTGATTGGCATATGGTTGCTAAGGCATGTTTGTCGGGCAGAGAATATTTGTTATGGAAGACCAATTTTTGGGATAGATGCAAAGAGCAAGCTGAAAGAAATAAAGGAGTTGAACTGAATAGGATTAATCTAGACATGCTTGTGGGCCAAGGAGAATACTCCTCCCAAGAGGTGCAGATTTTATATCCCCAAGTTGCGTATGGTCAGATCAGTGGAGCGACATCGGGAGCATGGCGTCGATTACTGTCAGCTGGAGTTAAGACAGAGCAGCTTTTGAAAATACATCTGATAAGTGTCACCAAGATTTTGCATGTAGATTGTTGTAGGTTGTAGGTTGAATAGCGGTAGATGAAGAGGTAGGGACTCTTGGTAAAACAACTGGCCTATGAAAATGCCAATCTGCCTGCCAAGTGGCCATTCATTCCTATCGTAAAAAAGGGGATTTAACATATTATATTCGCTTGTGTGCTGATATTGGGTCTGCCTTTATGCAAGGGATGGCTATAGCTGCAGCTTTACAAGGTACTCCTCCCCACAAAAATTTTAATGGAGGAACCAAGGCACCTGCTTACCTGTGGGCAATATGGGACATTTCAGTAGGGATGCCCCGCGCATAATCCCTATTCAGGACCACCCCCCAGAAGGGGTCGCCCTACATCTATGTGCCCATGATGCAAGCGAGGTATTCACTGGGCTAATGAACGCCATTCCAGGATGGATGCAAATGGAAATCCCCTGTCGGGAAACTTCTTGAGGGGCCAGCCCCTGGCCCCTTAAGCAGTTGGGGCTATGTCCATTTACTCCCTGGAGGCAGCCCTTCTAGCTGCAACAAGGCACCACCCCCACGTGTACTTGGAAAGTCTATTCAAGTTTCCACATGGCTTAATAGGTCTCTTCTCAAGGGGGTGGCTGGGACCAAAGGATTTTAAAAATTCTTCTTTGTTGTTTTCTTATGATAAATCTCTCTCAAGTTATATGTTTAAAATAATCTAAGCTTACCTTTTTTTCTTTTTGAGTTCTAGTCTCACTGTGTTGTCCAGGCTGGAATACAGTGGCATGCTCCCAGCCTCGATCTACTGGGCTCAGGTGACCCTTCCATCTCAGTCTTCCAATTAGTGGGAACTACAGGTGCGTGCTACCACACCCAGCTAATTTTTTCAATTTATTGTAGAGATAAGATCTCACCATGTTGCCCAGGCTGGTCTTGAACTTGTGGACTCAGATAATCCTCTCGCCTCAGCCTCCCAGAGTGCTGGGATTATAGACTTGAACCACCGAGCCTGGTCTAACCCTAAATTTTTAACACTGACACTTTACAAAGTATAATTATATATAAATCTAAGAGATACTAAAAAGTATCATACTAAGAGAGTTACTAAACACGAGAAACAGATAACTATTAAGCATAAAAGATGTAATTAGATGTTAAAACCTACATTCACACAATTTAAATTAGTCAGTTCGGTAGGCTTGTTTGTAAAGTTCCTTGTAGTCTAGATTTTCCTCTTCTTCCTTCCTTCCTTCGTTC
>NW_007252354.1:25077-25783 GCF_000164805.1 Carlito syrichta | reverse complement strand
AGAACGTTGTTCTTTTTTCTTTTTCTTCTGTGTTTAGTACTTTCTTAAGTGTTTCATGTAGAGATGGTTTTGTGGCTGCATAAGTTCTTAGGGATTGGATATCTGGGAAAGATTTTAATTCTCCCTTACTGATGAAGCTTAGCTTGGCTGGGTAGGTTATTCTTGGTTGAAATTGTTTATCTTTTAGAACTTTGAAGATAGGGTTCCAAGCTCTCCTAGCCTGCAGGATTTCTGCAGATAAATCTTCTGCTATTCTGATTGGTCTTCCATGGTAGGTGATCTGGCCTTTTTCTCTTGCTGCCTTTAGGATTTTTTCTTTTGTGCCTACTTTATTTAGGCGAATATTATGTGTCTAGGAGTTGGTCTTCTCATTTGTTGTCTTGCGGGGGTTCTCTGAATCTCTTGTGTTTGAATTTTTGTATCACTGATGAGATAAGGGAAGTTTTCTTGAATGATCTCGTGGAAAGTTTGTTCCAATGTGGTCTCTGTTTCTCTCTCTGCCTCAGGGAGTCCGATTATTCTTAGGTTATTATTCTTGAGGTAGTCACTCATCTCTTGAAGGTTTTGTTCTGTCTTTTTGAGCTTATTTTCTGTGTTTTTAAGAGTTTGGGTTATTTCTATATTTTGGTCTTCAAGCTCTGAGATTCTTTCTTCTGCTTGGGTAATTCTGCTTTCCATGCTTATCAATTTGTTATTTATTTCATTC
>NW_007252354.1:13808-24756 GCF_000164805.1 Carlito syrichta | reverse complement strand
TAAAGGGGGCATATAGAAGAGGAAAATAATGGATGAAGGGGGGTCAATAGGGAGTTAGAAAGAGAGAAGCGCGAGAGGGAAAACAGATATACATGCCAACTATCAGGTGAGAACGAGACACAGGGCCTGGAAGAGGTGAAGAAAGACACGTAAGAAAGATTCCCTAAAGAGTACTGATAGCTACACAGAGACAGGGCAATAAAATTGAGAAACAGTATAAGTCAGAAGGTAAACAACAAACGTGATCTAAACCAATAGTTACAATGATAAAATCATAAGTCAAAATAAGTGAAAGAGAGAAGTGCGAGAGGAATAACAGATATACATACCAGCTATCAGGTGAAAAACAGGCACAGGACCAGGAAGAAGTGAAGAAAGACACATAAGAAAGATTCCCTAAGGAGTACTGATAGCTACACAGAGACAGGTCAATAAAATCATGAAACAGTGTAGATCAGAAGGTAAACAACAGACGTGATCTAAACTAACAGTTACAATGATAAAATCATAAGTCAAAAAAGCGAAAGAGAGAAGTGCGAGAGGGAAAACAGATATACTTACCAACTATCAGGTGAGAGAGAGACACAGGGCTGGGAAGAAGTGAAAAAAGACAGGTAAGAAAGATTCCCTAAAGAATACTGATAGCTACACAGAGACAGGCCAAAAAAATCAAGAAACAGTATAAGTCAGAAGGTAAACACCAAATGTAATCTAGACCAACAGTTTCAATGATAAAATCATAAGTCAAAATAAGCGATCAGACTAGAGTCCCTTCTGTGATCTCTGATTCCAGCCTCTCCCTTTTGTTTTTCATTGCAGCATAGGGGTGAGGTTTTGTCTCCTGTTTCGTGCTGTTGCCTTAGGAACAGAGGTAAAGTTTCTTGCTAGGTGGGTGGGGCAATGGAAGTCTCTGCCTGGAGAATAGCAAGATAGTTTACCCAGATCTGTTTTTCTCCACAGATCTTGTCTGGGTCCCCGGCTTGGGGTCTCGCACTGAGTGCCTCATCCTGGGTGGGCCCAGAGTTCCAGAGCTCCAAAGGTCCAAAGGGCAGGCAGTGGGCGGTGAGAGTGGCTCTGGGACCCCACAGGGTACTTCAGCCAAGAATGGGACCGGTGTCTCTGAGGGGCATGCGCCCAGAGCCTCCCTGTGTGACTGACGACTTGGTGCTGGGTGCCCGGGCTGGAGACAATGCAGCCGGGGAGGGATCTGGAGGGGGCTGGGACCGGAGACTTCCACACACGAGTAGAACGGCAGCAGTTGGGGGGGTGCAATATCTGGTCTTGCGTGGGACTGAAGTTCCTGGGCCTGACCCCATCGCGGTTGGTGGTGGGCTGGGGGATGGGGGTAGTGAAGTAATAGCCTTTTTAGAAACTCACGTTCAGAGAATCTCACCAGTTCACCTATGCTGTCGCCGTCTTGCCCCATCCCTCCAGATATTTACATTGTTAAAGTCACCTGCTAAATGAAGCTGAAAGACACTGATAAAATCCACAACTGTGAAGATAGTCTGTAAAAGCCTTCCCTTCACTCATTCACTCACTCATTCAGTATTTAGAGATCTAAGTAATATGGGGATGCAAAGTAGCTTCAGATACAAGTGACTTAAGGGATAAAAGGCTACTAAGTAACTTTATTAAGAGTTGTGAAGAAACCTCCATGTGGCGACTGCTCTGTCAGGGCCAGGCTGGGGCATAACACTGACCGCGCCACCCAGGCTCTTGTTGGAAACGAAATGCTGCTGCTGCTGCTGGAACTGGTTTAGCTGCTGCTGTAGCTGAAAAGTGAAAATACACCAGGCCATGGTGTTTCCTTTTGAGCACGTCATTACAAGGATGACACACACAAACTCTAGGGAGTTGAGAGAAAAGCAAAGATGCTTAAGGAGCCTTGAAAGATAACTTAAGAGAAAAGATTCTTAAAACTCTATATGTTCCTTAACCAAGCAGACCACGAGGCCAGCTGGGAAACTGCTTCCCACTACATGCAGAGAGTATTCCCACGTGGGACTTCATCATCTGCAGAGAGAAGACAGATTCATATCCCAGCCCCAAGTTTACAGACTTGGGGCAAGTTCTGGTGATTGACTTGACCTTACTGTGTACCAGGATTCAGTTCCTGAAACCCTGCTCTGAGCAGAAGGAGAGGAGAAGAGAAAGAGAATGTGGATGCCAGAGCAAAGGCACAGAGACATGGTAGGAGTGACCACAGTGAATTGGAGGCTGCCATGCTGGGGACAAACTCTCCTACTGCACAATATTCCCTGCATATTAGTTGACTGAAGGTACAAAAAGGCACACAAACCTCAACATTGAGAAGTTTTTTCTTGCCATCCAAACAGTTCAGTCTTGGGTCCTCAACCCATTTCTTAAAGGTTGGAATCCCAGGGTTTGTCACTGTTAACCTGGCATGGTTGACCTTTGGTAGATGAAGATGGATACTGAAAATGGGAGCATGTGTGGAGTCTCTTTTCCAGAGACTAGGTCTCATTATATTGCCTACACTTGTCTCAAATTCCTAGACTCAAGCAATTCTCCTACCTCAGCCTCCCAAAGTGCTGGAATTATAGGCATGAGCCACTGCACCCGGCCTGTTCTAAGGAAATTGAGCAGAATCCTTCACATGTCATGATGTGGGCAATGATTTCAGAAAATGATTTGCTGGAGTCATATTTTTGCAAGACGAGCACCAGTCATTCTGCGCATCTGGACGCACTTCAGGATGGAATGTACAGGAGTGGGAATATGAGGTCACCTTCCTGTACCTTCCAGCACCAGTACCAACACTCTGCCTTCTGAGTCAAGAAACGCCCCTGGGAAGCACGGCCTCTTTCGGACTCCTACTTCTCAAAATGCAGAATTTTTCTTGGGGGCACTGGAAAATTAAAGTTCTTTGCTCCACATAACCAGAGCCAAAGACCTAGAAACGGCTATCACAAATTGCATTCATGGTGTCCAGCTCTCAGTATGGGGGAAGATGTCTGGGACAACATGGGGGAGATAACATTTTGTGAAAAGGAGTGTGTATACTATTTTTAACTGACATGCAGAAAGGCTTTGTGGCCATCCAACAGATTTGGGATATTTTTAAGCTGCCACAAATAAAACATACTGTTGCAAATGCTTCACTATACTCCCAAAGAGCTCAGGTTATTGAAATTATTAGATACAGATATTACATATCCCTTGGCATTACAGAGAAATTAAATTATTAGCACAGTTAATCTAAAATTAGGCTATGCATGACTGAGTTGAGATGCATTTTCCAGATGCTTTGGTTTAACATCAATTTTTTTTAAGTATAAGATGCTATTATGTGACATGCATGCTGGCATTGTATTATTCAATCAAGGTCTGATTTAATTTCTTTTATTTGAAAAGTTTCCAATTTAGAAGTTTTGAGGAAATATATATGCAGCCTCCATATGAAAATTCCACAGTGAAGGTGGCTTAGAAGGTCCATAGCAGGAGCCTGCATTGAACGTGAGCTTTCTCTCCTGCGTAGGGTGGGGGAAACTTCTGCATTCCCAGGACTCTACATCACCCTCATTCTTTTTTGAGTTGGGGTCTCACTATGTTGCCCAGACTGGAATGCAGTGAGACGTTCATGACCATCAGGGCTCATGGCAGCCTTGACCTGCTGGGCTCAGGCGATTCCACCTCAGCCGTCTGAGTAACTGGGACTACAGGTGGTAGTCCACAATGCCTAGCTAATTGTTTTGATTTTTAGTAGAGACAAGATCTCTCTATGTTGCCCAGGCTAGTCTCAAATTCATGAGCTCAAGCAACTCACGTACTTCAGCTCCCAAAGTGTGGGATTACAAGCATGAGCCACCATGCCTGGCAATATCATCATCATTCTTCTAATAGCAAGGACATGGTTTATCTTGCAAATTCTTTTTTTTTTTTTGAGTTGGAGTCTCACTCTGTCACCCAGACTGGAGTGCAGTGGCCGCTCCCGGCCACCACAGCCTCGACCTGCTGGGCTCTGGCAATCCTTCTGCCTCAGCCTTCCAAGTAGCTGGAACGACAGGCTTGCACTACCACTCCCGGCTAATTTTTGACTTATTGTAGAGATGAGGTCTCGCCAAGTTGCCCAGGTGGGTCTTGAACCCACGGGCTCAGGCAATCCACTCACCTCAGCCTCCCAGTAAATTCTTAACAAACACTTTATGTGTTTTCTGATGGTCAATTCAGTCACTTTTTAACGATATGAGTGCAAATGAAATAGAAAAAGATGTATCTTTCTACAATAACACTTATTTTCCTAATTTTTAAAAAAGTGGTTTTTAATTTTTTTAAAGTAAACCTATTGCTTGGAACTGTAAAAAACAAACAAACAAACAACTGGGAAGGTGTCTCGCTATGTTGCCCAGACTGGTCTGAAACTCCTGACTTCAAGAAATCCTCCCACCTTGACCTCGTAAAGCACTGGGATTCTGAGCATGAGCCACTGTGCCAGGCAAACCTTTATTCAAAATGAAGTTTATTGAAAATATTGAAAAGAATCTAAGCCACTCCTCCTTGGACCTGAGTCACTTCTGTCTAACTTTCTCATGGTTATTCTTGTCTGTAGTTTGCTGATTGTTCTTTATGCAAGCCTTGAAAAAGGAAGGAAAAAGGACCATTCCAAATAATAAAGCATAAATTAGTTGGGGGGGCTTATAAAAGTACAACTTGCCTTTGGTTAGACTTGAAAGTTACAACTATCCCACCAGATTGGCAACAATCTACAAGCTTGACACCCTCTGTTGGTGAGGCTGTGGGGGAACAGACCTTCTGATGAATTGCTCATAGGAGTGAAAAATAGATCAACTCTTTTTGCAATAACTCTTATTTGGTAATAACTAACAAAATTATCAGTGAACTGACCCTTTGACCTAGTCACTCCACTTCTAAGTATTTATCCTACCATGTCTTGTAAAAGTACAAAATGACATGTATCCAGGGTCATATCTTGTGACATTGTAACAGTAAATGATTAAAGACAAACCAAGCTTCAACAAGAGAGACTTCATTCAAAATAACTATGGTATATCCACACAGTGGAGAAGAACTATGCAGTCAAAACATAACAAAAATTTCCATCTATTGGCCTAGAGAAATCTACAAGATATATTGTCAAGAAACAAACAAAAAAACAAAAAAAAATGAGGTGTGCACAGTGTGCTATCTTTTGTAAAACTGGAAGGGGAAGTATAAATATGAATGCATATTTGTTTATATTTGTAAAACACACACACAAACACTGAAAATGTAACTTACTGTTGGGGGGCAATTATCTGTAGAAGGTACAGGAGAATGGAATGGAGAGGACAGTGGATACAGTGTTGATTTCTGAATTATGTAAATATATCCTAAATAAATAAATAAAATGGAAACAAACAAAAAAAGAGATGTAAAGAGATTGCCATTGGAAGGGCATAAATGCAGTAAAGGAAGAGTTAAAAGGAAAGGTGGTTTCCATCTTGAGGTATTGGAGAAGACTTTGTAAAATGAGTGAAATTTGAGCTTGATCATCAAGAACAAACAGGATTTGATGCAGAAGGAAATCACAGGAGAAAGCAGCAAGAGTAAAGTGATGGGAAATTGCAAATGGTCTATCAAGCAGCTCTGTGTACAAGCAAAAATTCTGGGAAGCAAAGGAAGAGGTAGTAGCAAATTTGAACCCATCACTTTCTTTTGAAATGATAAATTATTATTTGCAAAATAAACAAATTTTAAAAATAAGGGTGAGCTGTCTTTGGAGTCTGACAGTCCTTGGGTTTGTATCTCTATTCTGCCTCTGAGTAATGTGTCACCTGGCCATATCACCCAAACCCTCTTGATTCTAGTTTCTAATCTGTCAAGTTGATACATATGACACGTCAGATTCCTTGTGAGCCTAGAGAGAATGAATAGAAATGCCTGAAACATAGCTGGCTTTCAGAAAATGGTAGCTCTTAATGTCATTCTGTATTAACTAGGATTCTTATTATCGCAAGTTAAGAAACACAAAATGATTTAAGCCAAAGGCACCTATGGGCCTATTACTTCACTGAAAAGTCTAAGTGCAGATTTGGGCTTCTGGCAGAGTTGTGATCAGTGTCTAGGCACACGTGCTACCTCTTTTTCTTGAACTTTCTGTGTTTCTTTCCTTTTAGTTGACTCCATTCTTATTCAGGTTCTTTTCATGTGATGGCAAAAATTACCAGTAGCAGCTCTAAGATGATAACCTACCAGCTGAGCAACTCTAGAATAAAATGATCTCCTTTCCTAGCAGATGGGGAAGGATTTCCAGTGATGTTACATATTGACTTTGAGTCACCATAGTGAGGTTGCTGGTTAAGCTCAACAGACGGTCAATCCTGGGCCATAGACCCCAGGGAGGCAGAGGTGGGGGTCAGTCCTGAAACTACATGGAATAAGAATGGGAAAATGGAGCATATCAAAGAAGATTTAGACAGAGAAATACATGTCCCCTATAGGCAGTGACACGTCTATGATTAGATTTTCAATTTCATCAATGGTCTGCCATTTCTACCGTGAAATTTTAGCAGAGTGTAGCAGTTTGAGAGACTTCAGATACAAGTAACATAAAATCTGGCCTAAATAATAAGAAAATGTATTACTTAATATTAATAGTAAGACTCTGAGTGGAGGAGGCTTCAAATTTGTTGGATTTGTTGGCTTCAAGATGTCACCATGTGCCCGAGTTCTTCTATGTCTTGCTCTGCCATCTTGGTGAGGCTTTCTTCCTCAAATGGTCAGGTGGTTGCAACAGCTTCACAGCTCACATCCAGACCAGACAATGCCCAGATGCAGGAGAGACTATCTCTTTCCATGGCTCTGTATTGGGAGCAAGGATACATTTCCTAGAAAAGCCTCCCTCCCACCACCCCTGACTCCAGCAAAAGTCTCTCACATCTCATTGGCCAGAGTTTGGTCACACATTCATTTCTAAACTATTCCCTAACCTGGATCAGGACAATCATTAAAAGTGGAATAATACTTGGGAAAATAATCCAATGTTTACCACACCTGTATGTGCGGAATGTGAATTGCATGTGAGCAGCAAGTTTCAGAAGTTTGGTTAAGTGAGCATAACACCTACATGAACACGAAGGAAAAATAAGTCTCAATGCTCATGTGTGCATTCTTATTCCAGAGACTATGCTTATAATCTTGTTCTAGAAGTGGAAGCTATTTTGAGTGCTAAAAATTGATAAAATAGACTCCACCTAAGTCCAAAGTGACATGCATTATAGAATATATAATTATGCCATTTAATGTGTTAATGAGACTGCCTTCCCAGCACCTCCTGAGCCCAGCAGACAATTTCTGCCACTTATCTGAAGAACAGTCTAACATCAAGTAGTGATTATTCACACTACAGAGAACTAATATCCTAGCATAATACAGAGAATCTCTTAGTTATTATTTAGAAAAATAAAACCTGGCCCCATATTTATAGCAGACATCTCAAAATGGCACCGTAGCATCTAATACTTGGAGGAAAATGCAGCTTCAACCTCATCCTCTTCACAGAAGATTGAGAGTGAATTTGATAGGAAACACACAAATTCATTTACCCTGTCTGAAAACTGGGATTAGTGGACTGTTCATTAGCTTTCTTGATGATAGTTTCTATTTTCCTCCATGAATTTTCCAGTCTCAAGTGGCTCATGTGCTATTTATCTTCATCTGCATTTGTACCATATTTCTGAATTCATGAATTGCAATGACTTTATTTGACTGGAATTGGAGTCTATGGAAAGCTATACTTATAGAATCAATCTGAGGCTTTCTTTTTTTTCAAAGATATATAAATATTTTTAAGTTCAAAACAAGGTTTTCCTTATTTTAGCCAGGGATGGGGGCCACCAAATAGAAGTTGCTGCACTCAATTATTCAATTATCTGTCCCCTGTAACTTCTACCTGTGGCATATTTTAATGTGTGTGCTGAAATTTAACAGTGTGAGTTTAATTTGTTCCATACATACATGTCTGAAATTCTTAAGGTGCAAATATTTTCATAAAAGAATATTGCAGATTTACTACATATGGAAATAATCTTCATCTCATTTTAATAAGCACTTATTGAAATACCTACTCTATGTGAAGCATTGGAATTGTAAAAATAAGGACAGTTTCTAGCACCTCGAAATCTTTACAATCGAGAGACAAAAAAGGACACACTTATAGAAGAATGTCATCTCTTACTATGGTGGCAAGATGGGAGTTATGACACAGTATTACAGAGAAGAGTCACCAATACAATCTTTGAATACTCTCTGGGAAGCAAGTCCAGAACTAATAGCATATGAGTATAGCATATGTATTAGTTTCCTGTGACTGACATAACAAAGTACTACAAACTGAGAGCACAACCCACAACTAACATATTGCTAAATGGATAGAAACTAGAAACATTTCCCCTGAAAACTGAAAACAGACAAGGCTGCCCACTCTCACCACTCTTATTCAACAATGTGTTGGAAGTTCTAGCAAAGACAATCAGACACTACAAGGAAACCATGGCTATCCAAATTGGAAAAGAGGAAATCAAGTTATCTCTCTTTGCTGGTGATATGATTCTATAACTTGAAAATCCAAGAGAATCTGTCAAAAACCTACTTGCACAGATAAAGGACTTTGGCAAAGTCTCAGGGCACAAAATAATTGTGCAAAAGACAGTTGCATTCCTATATGCCAACAACAAGCAGGCAAATACCCAAATAAAAAGCACAATCCCAATAAGGATAATCAGAAACACAAAAGATGAAGTCACATCTGACCCTGAAGAAATACAAAAGATCATTAGAGACTACTACGTATGGAAACAAACTTGAAAACCAGAAGGAAATGGAAGACTTTCTGACATCACACAACCTACCTAGGTTGGAGCAAGAAGAAATTGAGACCCTAAATAGACCAATAACAATCAAGGAAATTGACCACGTAATAAGAAAACTTCCTACAAAAAAAAGCCCTGGTCCAGATGGCTTTCCAGCAGAATTCTACAAGACATTTAAGGAGGAGCTGATACCAATCCTACTGAAGGTATTCCAGGCGATTGAAAAAGATGGAACTCTCCCCAAATCATCACATTGATACCCAAGCCAGGTAAAGATCCAACAAAGAAAGAGAACTACAGGCCAATATCTTTGATGAACATAGATGCTAAAATTCTCAACAAGATCCTATCAAACTGGATTCAGCAATACATCTCAAAAATCATCCACCATGACCAAGTAGACTTCATTCCTGGATTGCAAGGCTGGCTCAACATTCGTAAAACCATAAATGTAATTAAATACATCAACAGATGTCAAAACAAAAACGACATGATCATATCACTAGATGCAGAAAAAGCTTTTGATAAAATCCAGCACCCCTTCTTGATAAAAACCCTTGAACATCTAGGCATACGGGGAACATACCTCAAAATAGTAAAAGCCATCTACGAGAAACCCACAGCCAGCATACTCCTAAATGGACAAAAATTGGAACCAATTCCCCTGAAAACTGGAACTAGACAAGGATGCCCACTCTCTCCCCTCCTGTTCAACATAGTATTGGAAGTCCTGGCTAAAGCAATCAGAGAAGAGGAGGCAATCAGAGGTATTCAGAAATAGGAAAAGAGGAAGTCAAGTTATCTCTCTATGCAGATGACATGATGGTGTACCTTGAAAACCCAAGAGAATCTGTCAAAGGTCTCCTTACATTGATAAAAGCCTTTGGCAAAGTCTCAGGATACAAAATAAATGTACAAAAGACAATCGCATTTCTCTACACCAATAATAAACAAACAGAAACCCAAATAAAAAAACACAGTTCCATTCACAATAGCCACAAAAAAAATGAAATACCTTGGCATCTTCCTGACCAGAGACGTGAAAGACCTTTACAATGAAAATTACAAAACACTGCTCAAAGAAATCAAAGCCGACATGAACAAGTGGAAAAATATCCCATGCTCATGGATCGGAAGAATCAACATTGTGAAGATGTCCATCTTACCTAAGGCAATCTACAAATTCAATGCAATACCCATTAAATTACCAACAACATTCTTTTCAGACCTAGAAAAAACAACACAGGAATTCATATGGAAACACAAACATCCAAGAATAGCCAGAACAATCCTCAGCAAAAAAAACAAAGCAGGTGGTATCACAATATCAGATTTCAAACTTTACTATAAAGCTACAATCATCAAAACAGCTTGGTATTGGTACAGGAACAGGCATATAGATCAATGGAACAGAATTGAGATTCCAGAAGCAAAACCTCAATTTCTCAACCAACTCATCTTCGACAAAGCCCCTACCACCTACCAATGGGGAGAGGAGAACCTATTCAGTAAATGGTGCTGGGAAAATTGGCTGACCACATGCAGAAGATTGAAACAGGACCCCTATCTATCCCCATGCACAAAGGTTAACTCCAAATGGATCAGAGACCTAAATGTAAAACCTCAAACCATAAGAACCTTAGAAAAGGAAGGAAATACTCTCATGGAAATCGGAACTGGCATCCAATTTCTGTACAAAACCCGAAACCCACAGGACTTAAGAGAGAAGATAGACAAATGGGACCTTATTAAACTGACAAGCTTCTGCAAAGCCAAAGAAACCATCAAGAGAGCAGGGAGACAGCCCACAGACTGGGAAAAAGTATTTGCCAACTCTAGGTCTGACAAAGGCTTAACATCCTGGATCTACAAGGAACTGAAGCATACTGAAAAGAAGAAAACAAACAACCCCATTATAAAATGGGCAAAAGACATGAACAGACACTTCACAAAAGAAGACATTCGAGCAGCCAACAAACACATGAAGAAATGCTCAACCTCACTAATCATCAGGGAGATGCAAATCAAAACCACACTGAGATACCACCTAACTCCAGTCAGAATGGCAATTATCAACAACTCAAAAAATAACAGCTGCTGGAGAGGGTCTGACG
>NW_007252354.1:11995-13683 GCF_000164805.1 Carlito syrichta | reverse complement strand
ATAGCAAGAACCTGGAAACAAACATGCTGCCCATCAAAAGAGGACTGGATTAATAAAAATGTGGTACATATACACGAGGGTATACTACGCATCCATAAAAAAGAACAATATCATGAATTTCGGTGCAACCTGGATGGAACTAGAGTCGCATAATACTGAGTGACCTCTCACAAAAACAAAAATCCGAATATCACATGTTCTCACTCATATAATGGACCTTGAACATCCAATGCAATACTATGAGAAAATGACGGATGGTACTGGGAAACTATGGGGGGGAGGGGGATGGGATTAACAGTAGCAAATATTTGTCGGGGGATGGGAAAACACTTTTTATTTACAGGGTGCCTGAATGAAACGTCATTGTACACCTACCCTTAACTGTACCCCACAAAACCATAATAAAAACTACTGATTAATGAAAAAAAAAAAAGATACAGTAATCAAAACATCCTGGTGTTGGTATAAGAACAGGTACAGAGACCAATGGAAAAGGGCAGAGATTCCAGAAGCAAAGCCTCAATTCCTCAACCAACTCATCTTTGACAAAACCTCCAACTACAACCACAGGAGAGAGGAGAGCCTTTTAGTAAATGGTGCTGGGAAAATTGGCTGACCACATCCAGATGATTGAAACAGGACCCCTACCTTTTGCTACACACAAAAATTAACTCTAAATGGATCAAAGACCTAAATGTAAACTTCAAACTATAAGAATCTTAGAAAGTGCAGTAGACACACTTATGGAAATTGGAACTGGGAACCAATTCCTATTCAGAACCCTGAAGGCCAATACTTTAAGAAGTCAGATAGACAAGTGGGACCTCATCAAATTGACGAGCTTCTGCAAAGCAAAAGAAACCACCAAGAGAGCAGGGAAACAGCCAACAGAATGGGAAAAAAATTTGTTAACTGTGTATCTGACAAAGACCTAACATCTAGGATCTACAAGGAATTCGAACACACCGAAAGGAAAAAAACAAGCAGCCCCTTTAAAAATTGGGTAAAAGACATGAATAGACACTTCTCAAAAGAAGATATATGGGCAGCCAACAGACACATGAAAAAGTGCTCAGCCATGCTCATCATCAGAGAAATGCAATTCAAAACCACATTGAGATACCACCTAACCCCTGTAAGAATGGCCATCATTAATAAAAACAAACAAGAACAGATGTTGGCGAGGATGTGGAGAAAAAGGAATGCTTCTACACTGCTGGTGGGAATGCAAACTAGTGCAACCTCTTTGGAAGACAGTGTGGCGATTTCTGAAAGAACTAGAAATTGACCTTCCATATGACCCAGCAATTCCCCTATTGGGAATATACCTGGAGGAACTCAAATTATTCTACCAAAAAGAAAGCTGCACATGTATATTTGTTGCAGCTCTATTCACAATAGGAAAAACGTGGAACCAACCGTGTTGTCCATCAAAGGTGGACTGGATTTAAAAAATGTGGCACATATACACAATGGAATATTATGCAGTCATAAAGAAGGACAAATATATGCATTGCAGCAAATTGGATGGATTTGCAGTCTATCATACTCAGTGATTTATCACAGAAACAAAGAACTGAATTCCATATGTTCTCACTCACAAGGTGACCTTGAACAATTTAATGCTATAGAAAGCAATTGGCAGTAGTGAAAACTGTGAGGGGAGGGGAAGTGGGACTGGCAGTTGA
>NW_007252354.1:0-11455 GCF_000164805.1 Carlito syrichta | reverse complement strand
CCACCCACCAGAAACCTTAATCCATGAAAACTTAATCAATGATTGCTTTTAAACCCTTTTCATATAATAATCTTAAAATCCTATAACAAGGGATAACCTAATCCGTGACTGACATATTCTATAAACCTTTTTCATCCTACACTGATTGATTTATGCCAAGTTAAACAATTCTATAGAAGCTTAAGTATTTACTTTACAAATGAAAGTGGCCCATCCCAGAATGTATGGAATGTGACCCAGTCCAAAGTTCACAGTGGGCTACCTGCAAGTAACCCAGCCACATTCTTTCAACAAAATGGCTGTCTTCTAAAACTGTATTCTACAATTTACACCTTCAATAAATCCTAAGATCATGACCCAGAAGCCTGTGACCAATACTAAGGCTCTTAGATGTGACACAAGTTTGAATTATAAGTTGTGTGAAAGCCAAAACTGCAGTTTGTGGAAGAATGGGAGCAATGAGCTTCTAAAGTTAGCTTGTGTTCGTCCCGATCTCAAAGTTTCTATGTTTTGAGCTCACAGGAGCTTAATCTGGTTAGTGCTGAGTAGAAAGGGGGAGGAAATGGGGTCAATAGCTCCCGAACACATCCTAGTGGTCTCAGGGTCAACGGCCCTTTCTGATCCCTAACGCTCAGTGGGCCTCTGTGGCTGGCTCCCAACACACAGTTCTGGCAATTAGAGAGCTGACACCAAAATGTCAGCAGGGCCATTCTCCACGTAGGGCTTTAGGAAGGAATCCTTCCTCATCTACTCCTTGCCTCTGGTAGTTACTGGCAATTCTTTGTATTCTCTGACTTGTAACTGCATTACTCTCATCTCTGCCTCTGTAATCACATGGACTTCTTTTCTGTGTGTTAATATGTCTCCCAATCTCCCTCTCCTTTTAAAGACAACAGTCATTGAACTCAGGGCCCATCCTACTCCAGTATGACCTCAACTTAACTTGATCACATCTGAAGTACCCTATTTCCAAGTAAGGTTACATTCACAGGTACCTAGGGTTAGGACCTCAATATATATTTTTGGGGGGTACAGTTTAACCCACAAGAATACTGTAGAGAGAACAGGAATCAGCAAGACAAAGAAGACACATGTGTCCATGTGCAAAGGCACAGGATGAGGGGAGTTAGATGCATAATTAGCTGAAATAGGTCAGGATTGTAGGCATCCAGAGACCTTCATATGTCATATGTTTTCATTCTCCTTGATTGCAATATTTTATTTGTCCTTGACATTATATTTTCAGGGACATTGTATGCTCTTGGTCATTGGCTGGATAGGCTATTGCTTGATTAATCTGATTCTTTACTGATGAAATCTTAAAATGGGTGCTACTGGATTCATGCATTTATCCTGATGAAGTGATGTGTGTATCTTTTTACAGTAATTTCTGTTCAGTTTCAATGAACTAAAATTGTCAATGTAATTAAATAATAAACAGGAGATAAAATATTTTGTTAAAGATTTGCTACTGTGTTTTTTAAATTATTTCCTTTGCCAATCATTTTTTCTACCCCAATAACTCCTTTTCAGAGAATCTGCCCCAAAACTCCTGCTAAATAGGCAGCAAGCCTTAGGAGTTAGCCCAGTAGACACCTAACTCACACTGAACAAATTAGACCCTCTTGTAGGAATTCGGATTTGGAACTCAGAGGCTCTAGTGAGTTTATGACAACTGTAGTATTGGAAATGAGGTGAAACTGGCACTGGTAGTCTTGGTTGGCCTGTGCATCTCAAAGTATGGAAGCCAATTGATAGAGAGTAGAATGAAGCGGGAGTCTTGAGATGAACAAAGATGGAAGACCATGAAGTCCTGGAGAGACAAGGATCTTTTCCAGAGGTGGTTCATTTTTTGTGAAGCCAGACTCTGCTTCCTGCCCATGAATGCTTAGCTACCCAACTCATCAAAGTAATCTTAGGCCCACCAGAGCAAACTGCCTCTTGTAAACAATCCTCTGCTAAAAAGAGTCCTGAATATCGACCTACATCCAGAAGTGGCTCTTAATAGGCACCTATATCCTGATGTCTTTAGCTGTCCCAGTCTCATCCCACTCAGTTCTCCTTTCTCACTTCTCATCCTCCAGTCCCCTCCCACTTCCTCCCCCACTTCTCAT
The DNA here is from genome assembly GCF_000164805.1 of Carlito syrichta. Classification (NCBI taxonomy): domain Eukaryota; kingdom Metazoa; phylum Chordata; class Mammalia; order Primates; family Tarsiidae; genus Carlito; species Carlito syrichta. The sequence goes on along the minus strand of NW_007252354.1, from coordinate 9,341 downwards.
TCTCCAGTATTCTTCTCCCATTTCTTGTCTATCAATTTTTTCACTCAGTTCTCATTGCCCATTCTTCTCCTTCATTTCCCCCAGCCCAGTTTTCCCCTCCCAGGTCTCTCCTCCCCCAGTTCTCCTCTGAAGTTCTTTTCCTCTAGTTCTTCTCCCCCAGGTCTCCTCCCCTAGGTCTCTTTCCCCAAGTCTCCTCCCCCAGTTCTCCTCCCCAATTATTTTCCCCGGTTCTCCTCTATTTGCTCTCCTCATCTGGATCTCCTCCCCCCGATCTTCTCCTCAAATTTTTTTTAGTTGGAGTCTCACTCCATCACCCAAGTTGGAGTGCAGTGGTACGCTCATGAGCCTTCCACCTCAGCCTTCCAAGTAGCCAGAACTACAAGCATGCCCTACCATGCCCAGCTAATTTATTTGTTTGTTTGTTTACATGGTAGAGACTAGGTCTCACCATGTTGCCCAGGCTTGTTTTGGAAGCAAGGAGAAAACCCAGAGCTTTAACCAACTTGACTTCAAAAACTAGACTCATCGCTACTCTGAGATGAGCATTCAGGGTTTAGAAATATGATCTGAGCCGGTCTCGGTGGCTCAGCCTGTAATCTCGCGCCTTTGGGAGGCTGAGGTGAGTGGACTGCCTGAGCCCGTGGGTTCGAGACCCGCCTGGGCAGCGAGACCTCATCTCTATAATAAATAAAAAATCAGCTGGGCATGGTAGCACATGCCTGTAATTACGGCTACTGGGAAGGCTGAGGTGGAAGGATCGCTGGAGCCCAGCAGGTCGAGGCTGTGGTGGCCAGGAGCAGCCACTGCACTCCAGTCTGGGCGACTGAGTGAGATGCTCACTCAAAAAAAAAAGAAATATCATCTGTCCTTTTATTAAGGATAACTGGAGAAGTATTCTATTACAGTTGCAGGTACCTGCCATTTTTTGTGTGCACAACACTTAACACAAAGTATCCCAGATCTTTTGGAGCAGACCCATTTCAGGCTTAGTGACACTTAGTGGTGGAAACATGCATTTAACCATATTGAGGACAAAGGAGATCAGGGCATGCATTCAAAAATGGTCGACAAGTGAATCTGGGTTTATATTTGTATAGGATACATAAGGGTGACATCTTTCTTCCAGGATAGAACAATGATATCCTGCCTTTTATCCATCATGCATTTTGAAAAGCCAACGTTTATAAGAGAAAATTATAATCAGGAGGAATGTAAAGCCACAATGAGAGAGCAATTTAATAAGCTGTGATGTATAATTCAATGGAATTGTATGTTACCACCACTTAAAATATATGCATATGAGAAAAGACCATAAAGGAATTGACAGCAGTTGCTGCATTAGTTTATGTAATTTATTTTGTTGTTTCTACTTTCTATTGCTTCTGCAATATAACTCTAATGTCTATAATGTTTTAAAAATGAAGTAAAATTTATTTTAAAATTTATTTTGTGTATAGGATAAATATAATTTAACTTCGAATAATGTGTTTAGCAGTCCAATTTCTCTCTAAGAAGATCCATTAGAATTGTTAATTACATGCACTCATCCTATAGTCCTGCACTTGTAAACAATCTAGGCAGCATAATGGCCAGTTCATCTAAAAATCACTGCCTTGTAAACACATTTTAATCTATAAATTATTTTAATTTATGAAATGCAGTAGAAAACTGAAACTATTTGCCTTCCTAAGCAGTCATCAGGGAAAATATTGGTAATTAGTTTGTATTCAATTTGTCTTTCTAAACTGGTGCTCCACTCAGCATTTGTTTTTTGTTCTGTTTTGTTAAAATGCCACTTGGCAAATATTTTATTGGGTTATAGCCCCCAAAAATCTGGAATTATTGGGTTTTTTTCTTTCTTTTCTTGGAGGGCAGTCTCCTTATAGTAAGCTTGGAATTTTTTTCATCTGGATCAAACTGTCAACCAAAGTTTTTATCTGGAAGATTTGGGAAGGTTGCTTCACAATTTGCAGAAGAAACGTTCCAAGTTGTGACAAACAGGTAACTGGTTCTTCCACCATGACAGCGCATCTGCCCACACCTCGTTGAGTGTTCCGCAGTTTCTGACCAAAGATGGCATGATGCCCGTGTCTCACACTTCCTATTCACCCTAAGAGAATTTGTTTGTTTCCTCAGATTTATAAAGTCCTCAAAGGGAAACATTTTGCCAACATGGAAGAGATGAAACAAACAAACAAACAAAAAAAGCAACAAAAGCACAAAATTAATGAGTTCAGAAACGGTTTTGAGCAGTGGGAAAAAGCTATTGGTGGGTGTATTGCCTCAGAGAGCACTTTTTTAGATAAATAAAATTTAAACATGTAAGAATACATACACATTTTATAAATAAATTCTGTTTTGGGGGGAGTACCCTTTCATATGTGTATATATATTCAGCAAATACTGCAAACACACACACACACAAACCACACACACTCACACACACATACACAAACACACACACACAATCTGGTCAAGAGTACCCATTTGAGAGTCCATAAGGGAGGTATGGGCTTGGGGAGCTCTGTTGCACTCTATTACTTCTACAGTGATATGGAAAGAGCTTAACAGCTCAGCCCAGAAGGACTTCTGATAGGTAAACATTTCTTTACTACAAACAACCATGGCAGAAGGAGCATTTTCTTATTTCACAACAAACAGCATCTTTGTTGCAGTGTCAGGGAAAGCAAGATGCTTCCCACTAAGAACTTGGGGATTGTCCCATGAAAGCCCAGTCAGCTAGGCAAAACAGAGCCTGCTGACAACAGCAATGCACTTCAGCTCTTTTACCTCAAATGGCCCCAGTTCTAGGATGGTATGTAAGGGACTAAATAAAAGGATATGAAAAGGCTGAAAATGCCAGGGTGACATTATCTTTTGGAAATACCAGACCATCAGTTAAACTGCTATTCCCAATGGTACAATTTGCAGGATTTGTAGCTGAAATTTGTGGTTTGTCTACTTCAGTTTTTACAACATGCTTCACTGAGAGTTTTGTGGGGAAAACTCCTCCTCCCCTTTCAACTCAGCAGGAATTATATCTAGTTGTGTATTCTATGTGCCTATTAGCAAAATTCCTACTGTTGGTAAATGGCAACAAATTAGGAGTATTTGACAACAAATTGCCTATAGTTACAGAAAGAAGTTTTAAGGTAAAAACACACGTGCTAAAGCATCATGTTTCCTGTGAAGAGAATCATTCATTTTTAAAGGACTACAGAGCATATGTGAAGCAGCAAAGATTTCCATTTCTTTTTTGACGATGTATAAGAACTTTGTCAGTAGTGTAAATCTCCTAGCCACATCCAGAATGTGAAAATACAAGTATATTTTTGCTAAATGGTACAGATGTCTTCCAGCAAATTCAGCTTTAAAACTAATCTCATTCCCCTTTGATGTCTTTTAAATGTTAAAGATGACTTCCCATGGAAGCAAAATCTTCCAATAATCTAAGCTACAAACTTTTAATGAAACAGTGGATAGCCCAGTAGCATAATGGAATTTGGACTATATTAAATATTTTGTTGATAGATTATAAGCTCCAATTCAGGGACTCAGTTTTTTTTTAGTATTTTTAAAAATTTTATTCAATATAATTTATTCATCTATTTTATTCATTTTCTCCAATAACACAAATATTTTCCCTAATTGTCATTGTCAACCTTATTTTTATCATTTTCATGACCAGGAGTTATTAGTAGACACACATGGGTAGGAATCTGCTAGACACTGGGAGGAGGTTGATAAAGAAACTACCCTCCCGGAGATTTTAGTCTTTAATAATAATGTTCACCTTCAAATTAATACTAAAATCTGTATTGCACTTCACAGTTTAACAAACCTATTCATATAACCTATCTCTTTTAAGCTTTCAATAACCTCTTATGCTGTAGATAGGTTAAGTGTTTTTATATCTCTGATACTTAGTAAAGTGAGATGACTTGCCCACGTCATTGATGCAGAGTGCTGGTTCAAATCATGTGCTTTTTTCACTACCCTGTGTTATGCTCAGAAAAACCTCTTTAAAACAACAACAACAACAACAGTACTTTATATTTTTCTCTTGGTCTAGTCCATATCGAAAATAGCAGCATTCTTACAACATATAGCCAGTAGGTGCTGCTATACCTACAACATAGAAGTTCTTTACCACATCAAGCCTTCTGTTATACTGTAATCAGTTAAATTAGACTCAGTTAAAGTAAATTACAATAAAATGGAACAGATACTATATTTTTCTGCAATACATTATTTCAACATTCTCTCTATAGTGAAAAAAAAGAGATGGCATTGCAGCAAAAAGGAAGAATCTCATATAAACCTACCTAAACATGTGGGAAGATGAATGGCAATCTCTTTTCTTAATTTGGTGTGACAGAGTAAGTGTTGAGAACCATCATATTAAATGGTCATTTCACCCATTAAGCTCTCAGATTTTTGGAGGCAAATTATATAAAATAAATTAGTTCCCTATTTTCTCACTATAGAGAAAGTTGAGGCTGTTTCAACAATATCCACTCTAACTTTCCCCAATTTTGTGGCCAAGATAAATGTAGGTGGGATTGCTCTCTCCACCCACCCCTGCAAAGATGGGCTCTGATAACCTTAATCAATCAGAGAATGGCATATCCTTGGCTGGTGTGATCGAAAAAGGATGGTTCAATAAAACCAAAAGTCAAACTCTTATCTGACTGCCAGTGAAGAAAAGATTCTTACTTCTCCAGCTTGCCTGCCTTCTTCCCCTCAGCCTACATTTGATATAAATGAGGAAGCATGAGAGACATTGGTGTTAAAGCTAAAATAAAACTACAAAGGCACCCAACCTCAGAATGACACCAACAGGGCCGAGAGCAGATATGAATAAACTACAAAAAATGAGGTGTGGAGTCCTGGCAGGACTATGCTTGAAGCCCATTCTCCTGTTTCTATTTCAATAAATTACCCTCATTATGTAATCCCCTTCTATTAAGTTTTGTTATTTGCAACAAATAGTATCCTAACTGAAGCAATCCATTTACAAAACGTAGTTAGGAATGAACTTCAGAGCTGAATATGTTGACAAATTTTAACTCAACTAGGACAAGATAAGATGTGCCTGTTCATTCATTTTTAAAGAAAGAAATAAAAAGGATATAGAAATTATTTATGGACCTTCAAATATAAAAATTTCAAGAGGATTTAACTTGGTTGAGCATCCTTAAAAACTAAATATCCTTTCTAAGATAACAAGATTCTACCCAGTAGAAGGTTTCATTATTCAGCATTACCACAGCAGTCCCACTGAAAAATGAATTCTTAGGTCCATCTAAGCAGCCTAATTACTGTACAAATTGGTATACTTATGAAGTGACTGATTTTCTGCCACCTTTGGGATAATATTCTGCAATCGTTATTGACAAACCAATGCCCTTACATAAAGTGTGTAGTTTTCTTACAAAGAGAGTCAGTTATTAGGTTAAATAAGGATTACTATTTTTCTAAAAACTATCATAACACAAAAAATTTTGATTATGGATAAGAGCACTTGATTAAAAATTCAACAAATGTACAAATTACATAAGTGATATTTAGGTTAACTTATTGGTAAAGTAGAAATAATTCCAATGAATTAAGAAAATCTAAGTTTAATCCAAAAAGTATCTTTTAGCTCATAATAGAAGTGCAGACATGGCTCTCTTGGTGAACATATTGCAAATTGTGTTTTGATAACCTGCCAAGCTACATGAATGATTGGGAGGGTCACTAGGCCACTGCCTATCCAAAATCTCTCCACAGTCTGTGAATGATGCAGCTATAAAAAAATCAAACCAAAGCAGGATTCGGTGGCTCAGCCTGTAATCCCACGCTTTGGGAGGCTGAGGTGAGTGGATTGCCTGAGCCCGTGGGTTCGAGACCCACCTGGGCAACTTGGCAAGATCTTATCTCTACAATAAATCAAAAAATTAGCCAGGTGTGGTAGTGCATGCTGTAGTTCCAGCTACTTGGAAGGCTGGGACGGAAGGATCGCTGGAGCCCAGCAGGAGTGCATACCACTGCACTCCAGTCTGGGGGACAGAGTGAAACTCCAACTCTAAAAAAAAGAAATCTAACTTACATCACGCCCTTCACCCCATATCAATCCAGAAATGGACTTGCTGTATGTACCACTGCTGCCTCTATGTCTTGCAGCACAGAGACATAAAAGTAGGGACAATCTCTTAAGAAAAGTTGTTCAACCACAACTGTTTATTCTTGATAATCTCTCTATCTGAAAAATACTTCTTAAAGTATAAACTTAACCAAGAATTTCTGTATGTAAATAATTCCCATAAGCATATATGAACCAATTGATAATGAATATTTTAACTGTGGTCTAAACAAATGCATTGAGTTTTGGTACTCGAATCATATATATTCAAATGTCATATTTCCAATTACAATTGTTTTATCTGTTTATGGAAAGTCGTGAATTCAGTTTGGTGAGATTTTTTATGGTTCCAATTACTATATAGATTTGAAATTTACTTTGAATAAGTCTTAAACTCCTTGGGCCTCCATTCTTCCATCTGAAAAATGAAATGTTTAAAATGATTATAGCTAAGATTACTTTCAATTAGAAATAATAAAGATAATAACTGCTGGGAGTGGGCCACGGAGGCCCACTGTGTGTTAGGGATCAGAAAGGGCCGTTGACCCCAAGACCACTAGGATGCGTTCGGGAGCTATTGACCCCATTTCCTCCCCCTTTCTACTCAGTACTAACCAGATTAAGCTCCTGTGAGCTCAAAACATAAAAACTCTGAGATCAGGATGAACACAAGCTAACTTTAGAAGCTCATTGCTCCCATTCTTCCACAAACTGCAGTTTTGGCTTTCACACAACTTATTTCAAACTCGTGTCACATCTAAGAGCCTTAGTATTGGTCACAGGCTTCTGAGTCATGATCTTAGGATTTATTGAAGGTGTAAATTGTAGACTATATTTTTAGAAGACAGCCATTTTGTTGAAAGAATACGACTGGGTTACTTGCAGGTAGCCCACTGTCAACTTTGGACTGGGCCACATTCCAAACATTCTGGGATGGGCCACTTTCATTTGTAAAGTAAATACTTAAGCTTCTATAGAATTGTTTAACTTGGCACAAATCAATCAGCGTAGGATGAAAAAGGTTTATAGAATATGTCAGTCATGGATGAGGTTATCCTTTGTTATGGGCTTTTAAGATTATTATATGAAAAGGGTTTAAAGGCAATCATTGATTAAGTTTTCATGGATTAAGGTTTCTGGTGGGTGGGGGATGCCCCTCCCACATCTGACTTTGTGTATAAAAGACCCATTGTAATTCCCAATAACTCACATCGCTTCTGCACTAGACTGGAGTCCAGTCTCTTTCTTTCTCTCTTCCTCCCCCCAAACGCCGATGCCGTCTCCACCTTTGGGGTACCCTGAACCCGGCTGGAGCTGGTCTCCGGCAAATAACAATAATATCAACAACAAAGTCCCAATCTTAATCTCCATAACAAAGTCCTAATCTCAAACACAGTGATATAATGTATAAAGATTGTTCTTCTGTCCTGCTATAATCAAATTCAGTAGCTTTGTGATGACTTGAAATAGGTTGTCCAAGATTTTACATCTGAATGTTTTAGGAGTTAATTCAGAACCAATAGAATCTTTCCTCTTTCTTCAGCAATAAGAATCACAAAGGGACAGTTTCTTCTAATTACTCCTGAAATGGATGTCTAGGACAATCCAACAAGTAAGTTAATAGGCAGGCTACATTCCTAATAGATCACTCTTGGTAAAGCTATAACTCTTTAGCTTATGTTGATGACTATACCAAAGAGGTGTGGATAAGGGAAAAAAGCATTCCAAAAGGAGAAATGGAAACATATTTATAGGGTTAGAAGTGACCTATTTATGGCCTTAGGCATTACCATCAAATTGAAACCATCCAGAGGCTTTTTTTTAAACTGAGGAATTATTTAGATTTTAGAACAATTAAATGTAAACTTGACTTTAAGGCAGTAATGAAATCAAAACAAATACCAATTTCTAAATGAATTGTATTTCCTTTAGCCACAGAGCCTCAGTGTTTAATCATGAAGGGGAGGATGAAAGAAAGGGGTTGATTGCTTTAACTGGATTTGATTTTCATACAGCAGTCCTGTTTTGTTATTCAACATTTATCTTTCTCTAAGTTTGCTCATTTTGGTTGTTTGATGATTGTTCCATTATTTTTCTAAATAGTACCATAAGGAATGTCATCTTTCATCATTACAGAAGAAACTTAAGACATAGAATACACTGTAAATTAGAAAAAATCTAGTATAGCCAGATGTCTAAAAGTGGAATGATATTATTTATTCATCCAACAAGTATTTTTTTTTAGTCAGGTTCTCATTCTGCCACCAAGGCTGGTGTGCACTGGCTCACTGCTCAGGGCCACCACAGCTTCAACTTGATGGTGATCCTTCATCCTCAGCCTTCCAAGTAGCTGGAACTATAGTCATGTGCCACCATCACACCATCTTATTTTCTTGATTTGTTGTAGAAATGATGTCTCACCAAGATGCCCAGACTATTCTCGAGCCCCTGGTCTCAGGCAATCCTCCCACCTCAGCCTCCCAAAGTACTGAGATTATAGGTATAAGCCACAGTGCTCTGCCAACAACCATTTATTGAGTGCCAACTCTGTGCCAAGCATAGTGCTCGACACTGGAGATACGAACGACCAGGTCCCTTTTCTCAAGGTATTTACAATGTAATAGGAAAGACTGACAATTAAACAAACAATTCTACTACAGTGTGACTGGCAAGTATTAAAATAGGTAATAACAGAGTGCTATAAAAACTCAAACAAGACTTTAAGATCTATCTAAATATTTCATCAGTGTGGCTTCTCAAAAGAAGTGATATGTAAGCTATGGCATCTGATTTTGGGGATTTGAGTTAAAAGCAATTTGTCCCTAAGTATGGACAGACAACTCATGCATAAACATAATAAGATACTGAATTCCTATTATGTGCCAGGCACTGTTTTATGGTCTTTATGTGATTTATATATTTCATTTATTTTGCATGAGACATCTTTAAGATAAATATTATTATACTAATAAGAATGAGGCTAGCCCCCTACACCTGAGTTGTGGCGGCAGCGAAGGTGGCCCAGCCAGTTGCGCGCGGGTATCGGCTCTCCTGGGGTCTTAAACCTGCCCCCGACTTGCTGAGCAGCCACCTGATCCCTGGTATTTTGATATGACAGTGGAGTTGATCAGTGCACACCACACCAGTCATAGTGGAGGCCCAGGTGCTGCCAGAGAGCCACAGTTCCTCAAGGTCTCATCTAAGTTTATACATG
>NW_007252353.1:11593-13112 GCF_000164805.1 Carlito syrichta | reverse complement strand
CAGACACAGGTCATTAAATCGAGAGACAGTGTAGGTCAGAAGGTCAACAACAGACTTGATCTAAATTAACAGTTACAATGATAAAATCATAAGTCAAAATAAGCGAAAGGGAGAAGTGCAAGAGGGAAAACAGATATACATACCAACTATCAGGTGAGAGAGAGACACAGGGCTAGGAAGAAGTGAAAAAAGACAGGTAAGAAATATTCCGTAAAGAATACTGATAGCTAAACAGAGACAGGCCAAAAAAATCAAGAAACAGTATAAGTCAGAAGGTAAACACCAAACGTAATCTAGACCAACAGTTTCAATGATAAAATCATAGGTCAAAATAAGCGATCAGACTAGAGTCACTTCTGTGATCTCTGATTCCAGCCTCTCCCTTTTGTTTTTTGTTGCAGCATAGGAGTGGGGCTTTGTCTCCTGTTTCACACTGTTGCCTTAGGAGCTGAGGTAAAGTTTGTTGCTAGGTGGGTGGGGCAATGGAAGTCTCTGCCTGGAGAATGGCAAGGCAGTTTAAGCAGATCTGCTTTTCTCCGCTTGTCTGGGTCCTCTGGCTTGGGGTCTCACGCTGAGTGCCTCAACCAGGGTGGACCCGGAGTTCCGGAGCTCCAAAGTTCCAAAGGGCAGGCTCTAAACGGCAAGAGTGGCACTGGAACTCTACAGAGGACTTCAGCCAGTAATGGAACCAGTGTCTCTGAGGGGCGGGCGCTCAGAGCCTCCCTGTGCCACCGGCGGTGCCAGGTGCCTGGCCAGGGGAGAGAGCTGGAGGGAGCAGGGACCCAAAACTCCCCCGCATGCTGCAATACCTGGCCTTAGGACATGAGGTAAAGTTTGTTGATAGGTGGGCAGGGCAATGGAGGTCTCTGCCTGGAGAATGGCAAGGCAGTTTAAGCAGGTCTGTTTTTCTCCGCTTGTCTGGGTCCTCTGATTTGGGGTCTCACGCTGAGTGCCTCAGCCAGGGTGGACCCAGAGTTCCAGAGCTCCAAAGTTCCAAAGGGCAGGCTCTAAACAGTGAGAGTGGCGCTGGGACCCTACAGAGGACTTCAGCCAGAAATGGAACCATCGTCTCTGAAGGGCGGGTGCCCAGAGCCTCCCTGTGTGACCGGCGGCTTGATGCCGGGTGCCCGGGCTGGAGACAATGCAGCCGGGGAGGGATCTGGAGGGGGCTGGGACCGGAGCCTTCCGCACACGAGTAGAACGGCAGCAGTGGGGGGATGGGCGCAATATCTGGCCTTGCGTGGGACTGAAGTTCCCGGGCCTGACCCCAGCACGGTTGGTGGTGGGCTGGGGGATGGGGGTAGCGAAGTGATAGCCTTTTTGGGAATTCACGTTCAGAGAATCTCACCAGTTCACCTATGCCGTCGCCATCTTGCCCCGTCTCCTCAATATCGTTTTTTGTGTGTACCTAGAAGCTCCTTTATGAAAATTGGTGGGGACTTCCGGCAAGATGGCAACGGGGCAACCTGGTCTATGAAACCCTCTGCAAAGGAGAACTGCAGTGGGTCTTTGGCTGTCT
>NW_007252353.1:6907-10401 GCF_000164805.1 Carlito syrichta | reverse complement strand
TAAGAGGGCATACATAAAGAATAGGAGATTGAACAAACAGAAGCAAAACCAATCCCTCTATCCCTGAATAACAGAATTAAAGAAGACGGTGGTGTGGAGGGAAGGAAGAAATAGGGAGGGGGAAAAAAACCACAAAAATGAAGAAAAATCAGAAGAAGAATATAGGTCTCACACAGACACCTGGGAGATCAGACACTGAGAAAACAGATTCTGGAACACAAACAATGAATGACTGGTCACATGCAACAAACCCAGATATCAAAACATTAATAGAGAGAATTAAAAAAATTGAGGAGAGAAAAGAGGAAAATAGGAAGGAGCTGATGTCAGAAATAATAGCAGTAAAGAATACTGTCATGGAAATAAACAACTAACTAATAAACATGGAAAGCAGAATTAGCCAAGCAGAAGAAAGAATCTCAGAGCTCAAAGACCAAAACACAGAGCTAACCCAAACTGTCAAAAGCATAGAAAAGAGGCTCAAAAAGACAGAACAAAACCTGCAAGAGATGAATGATCACTTCAAGAGACCGAACCTAAGAGTAATTGGGCTTCTGGAGGCAGAGAGAGAAAAGAGGCTACACTGGAGCAAACATTTCAAGAAATCATTCAAGAAAACTTCCCCCATCTCATGAAGGATGAAAAAATTCAAATGCAAGAGATTCAGATACCCCTGCAAGACAACAAATGAGAAGACCAACTGCCAGACACAATCATTTGCCTGAACAAAGTCGCTATAAAAGAAAAATCCTAAAGGCAGCAAGAGCAAAAGGTCAGACTATCTAACATGGAAAACCAATTAGAATAGCAGCAGATTTATTCACAGAAACCCTTCAGGCTAGGAGAGCCTGGAGCCCTATCTTCAACGTTCTAAAAGATAAATAATTTCAATGAAGAATAACCTACCCAGCCAAACTAAGCTTCATTAGTGAGGGAGAATTGAAATCTTTTCCAGATATCCAATCCCTAAGAACCTAGGCTGCCACCAGACCACCTCTGCAGGAAACACTTAAGAAAGTACTGAACACAGAAGAAAAAGAAAAAAGAACAATAACATTCATCACAAGAGTACAGGCAAAAGATTAAAAACACACAGGAACCAACTCCAAAACCCAAAGAAAGACAACAAACAGAAAGGAACAAAACTCTGTAAGAATCTTATGACAGGGATCAACTCTTGCATTTCAATTATTAGCCTAAATTTGAATGGACTAAATGCACTACTGAAAAGATATAGAATGGCAAAATGGATAAAATATCATCAGAGAACAACCTATTGCCTTCAACAGATTCACCTTACTAGAAAGGACACCCACAGACTCAAAGTAAGAGGACGGGAAACAAACTTTCAGGTGAATGGACTACAAAAGAAAGGAGGAGTAGCGACCTGAATTTCAGAAAAAATACCCTTCAAGCTATGAAAAATCAAAAAAGATACAGAAGGCCACAACATAATGACAAAAGGCTCAATCCATCAACAAGAAATATCTATCCTAAACATATATGCACCCAACATAGGTGCACAAACTTTCATAAAGCAACTTCAAGGAAAACTAAAGAAAGACATTGGTTCTAACACTATCATAACCGGGGACTTTAATACACCACTCACAATCCTAGAGAGATCATCAGGACAAAAAATTGGCAAGGAGATCCGGAACCTCAATGAGATTCTGGACCAAATGGACTTAATCGATACCTACAGAACACTCCATCCAAAGACCACAGAATACACATTCTACTCATCACCACATGAAACGTATTCTAAGATCGACTACATAATTGGCCATAAATCAAGCATAAGCAAATTTAAAAGGACCGAAATTCTACCATACAGCTTCTTGGACCACAGTGGAAGAAAAATAAACATTGACACCAACAAGGTCCCCCACAAACCGACAAAGACATAGACACTAAACAGCATGAAGCTAAACAACTCCTGGGTCAATGATGAAATCAAAACAGAGATCAAAAGATACCTGGAAACAAATGAAAATGAAGAAACATCTTACCAAAATCTCTGGGACGCCTTGAAGTTGTAGTAAGAGGGGAATTATATCCCTACAAACACACATAAAGAAAATGGAAGGAACACAAATTAACAACCTAACAAGCCACCTAAAGAAGCTGGAAAAGCGAGACCATAAAAACACTAATTTCAGCAGAAGAATCCAGATCACCAAAATAAAAGCCCAAATCCCGGACATAGAAGACAAAAAGATAATACAAAAAATCAATGAAACAAAAAGCTGGTTCTTCAAAAGGATAAACAAGATCGATGGTCCCCTAGCTAGACTGACCAAGAAAAAACGAGAAAAAACCCATATAAGCACAATCAGAAACACAAAAGATGAAGTCACATCTGACCCTGAAGAAATACAAAAGATCATTGGCAACTACTAAGTACACTTTTATGGAAACAAGCTTCAAAACCTTAAGGAAATGGAGGACTTTCTGACATCACACAACCTACATAGGTTGGAACAAGAAGAAATTGAGACACTAAATAGACCAATAACAATCAAGGAAATTGACTACGTAATAAGAAAACCACCTACACAAAAAAGCCCTGGCCCAGATGGCTTTCCAGCAGAATTCTACAAGACATTTAAGGAGGAGCTGATACCAATCCTACTGAAGGTATTCCAAGTGATTGAAAAAGATGGAACTCTCCCCAAATCATTTTACAAAGCCAAAATCACATTGATACCCAAGCCACATAAAGATCAACAAAGAAAGAGAACTACAGGCCAATATCATTGATGAACATAGATGCTAAAATTCTCAACAAGATCCTAGCAAACTGGATTCAACAATATATCTCAAAAATCATCAATCATGACCAGGTAGGCTTCATTCCCGGGATGCAAGGCTGGTTCAACATTCATAAAACCATAAATGTACTTAAATACACCAACTGATGTCAAAACAAAAACCACATGATTATATCATTAGATGCAGAAAAAGATTTTGATAAAATCCAGCACCTCTTCTTGATAAAAACCCTCGAATATCTAGGCATACGGGGAACATACCTTAAAATAGTAAAAGCCATCTACAAGAAACCCACAGACAGCATACTCCTAAATGGACAAAAATTGAAACCATTTCCCCTGAAAACTGGAACAAGACAAGGATGTCCACTCTCACCTCTCCTGTTCAACATAGTATTGGAAGTCCTGGCTTGAGTAATCAGAGAAGAAAAGGCAATCAGGATTATCCAAATATGAAAAGAGGAAGTCAAGTTATCTCTCTTTGCAGATGATATAATTGTATACCTTGAAAACCCAAGAGATTCTGTCAAATACCTCCTTACACTGATAAAGGCCTTTGGCAAAGTCTCAGGATACAAAATAAAGGTACAAAAGACAGTCGCATTGCTTTACTTCAATAATAAACAAACAGAAACCCAAATAAAAGACGCAATTCCATTCATAATAGCCGCAAAAAAAAAAAAAAAATGAAATACCTTGGCATCTTCCTAACCAGAGACG
>NW_007252353.1:0-6709 GCF_000164805.1 Carlito syrichta | reverse complement strand
AAACACAACCGTCCAAGAATAGCCAGAACAATCCTCAGAAAAAAAAAAACAAAACAAACAAACAAAAAAAAACAGAGCAGGTGGTATCACATTACCAGACTTCAAACTTTACTATAAAACTACAATAAACAGAACAGCTTGTTATTGGTATAGGAATAGGTATATAGATTAATGGAATAGAATTGAGATTCCAGAAGCAAAACCTCAATTCTCAACCAACTCATCTTTGACAATGCCTCTACCACCTACCACTGGGGAGAGAAGAACCTATTCAGTAAATGGTGCTGGGAAAACTGGCTGACCACCTGCAGAAGATGGAAACAGGACCCCTATGTATCCCCATGCACAAAGGTTAACTCCAAATGGATCAGATACTTAAATGTAAAACCTCAAACCATAAGAACCTTAGAAAATGAAGGATATATCCTCATGGAAATCGGAACTTGCCTCCTATTCCTGAAAACAACCCGAAACCCACAGGTCATAAGAGAGAAGATAGACAAGTGGGACCTTATTAAACTGACAAGCTTCTGCAAAGCCAAATACACCATCAAGAGAACTGGGAGACAGCCTACAGACTGGGAAAAAGTATTTGCCAACACCAGGTCTGACAAAGGCTTAATGTCCTGGATCTACAAGGAACTCAAACATGCTGAAAAGAAAAAAGTGAACAACCCCATTATAAAATGGACAAAAGATATGAACAGACACTTCACAAAGGAAGACATCCAAGCAGCCAACAGACACATGAAGAAATGTTCAACCTCACTAATCATCAGGGAGATGCAAATCAAAAACCACACTGAGATACCACCTAACTCCAGTCAGAATGGCAATTATCAACAATTCAAAAAATAACAGCTGCTGGAGAGAGTGTGGTGAAAACGGAATACTTGTACACTCTTGGTGGGAGTGTAAACAAATGCAACCTCTGTGGAAAGCAGTGTGGTGATTCCTAAAAGCTCTAAATATCAACCTCCCATATGATCCTCCAATCCCCCTACTGGGAATATATCTTGAAGAACTTAAATCACTCTGTTAAAATGATACCTGCACACGTATGTTTATTCCAGTATTGTTCACAATAGCAAGAACCTGGAAGCAACCATGCTGTCCATCATAAGAGGACTGGATTAAAAAAAATATGGTACATATACATGATGGAATACTATGCAGCCATAAAAAAGTACAAAATCATGAATTTCACAGCAACCTGGATGGAATTGGAGTCTATAATACTGAGTGACCTCTCAGAGAAACAAAGATCTGAGTATCACATGTTCTCACTCATAATGTACCTTGAACATCCAATGTAATACTACAAGAAAATGACTGACAGTTGTGGGAAACTATAGGGGGGTGGGAGATGGAATTAATGGTAGCACATATCTGTCTGGGGACAGGAAAACACCTCTCATCAACAGGGTGCCTGAATGAAACGTATTTGTATGCCTAACCCTTAACTGTACCCCACAACACCATTATAAAAAATATTGATTATAAAAAAAGAAAATTGGCACTCCATTATAAAATATATTGATTAAAAAAAAAGAAAATTGGTACTCCAACATATATGTTGGGTACATATATGTTTAGGATGGATATATCGTGTAGATGGATTGAACCTTTCATCATTGTGTATTGGCCTTCTGTATCTTTAAATTTTTGATAGCTTAAATGGCATTTTGAGATTAAGCTCGCGACTCCTCCTTTCTTTTTTGTTCCATTCACCTGAAATTTTGTTTCCCATCCTCTCTCTTTGATTCTGTGAGTTTACTTTCTAATGAGATGAGTTTCTTGGAGGTAATGTATTATTGCCTGCTGATATTTCATCCATTTTTCTATTCTATGTCTTTTCAGTGGTGCATTTAGTCCATTCACATTTAGGCTAATTATTGATATGTGAGAATTGATCTCTATTATAAGGTTTTTCAGAGTTGTTGTTATTCTTGTGTGTTTGTTGTCTTTCTTTTAGTTTTAGAGTTGGTTAATGTTTGTTTTTAATCTCTTGTCTTTACTCATGTGAAGAACATTGTTGTTCTTTTCTCCTTTTCTTCTGTGTTCAGTATTTTCTTAAGTGTTTCTTGTAGGGGTGGTCTGGTGTCAGCATAGGTTCTTAGGGATTAGATATTTGGGAAAGATTTGAATTCTCCCTCAGTGATGAATCTTAGCTTTACTGGGTAGGTTATTCTTGGTTGAAGTTGTTTATCATTTAGAACTTTGAAGATACGGCTCCAAATTCTCCTAGCCTGGAGGGTTTCTGTAGATAAATCTGCTGCTATTCTAACTGGTCTTCCCTGGTAGGTAGACTGACCTTTTTCTCTTGCTGCCTTTAGAATTTTTCTTTTATAGCTACTTTGTTTAGGTGAATTATTATGTGTCTGGGAGTTGGTCTTCTTATTTGCTGTCTTGCAGGGGCTCTCTGAATCTCTTGTGTTTGAATTTTTGCATCACTGATGAGATGAGGGAAATTTTCTTGAATGATTTAATGAAATGTTTGTTCCAGTGTGGCCTCTGACCCTCTCTCTGCCTCAGAGAGGCCAACTACTCTTAGTTTGGGTCTCTTGAGTTAATCATTCGTCTGTTGAAAGCTTTCATCTGTCTTTTTAAGCTTCTTTTCTATGTTTTTGACAGTTTGGGTTAGTTCTGTATTTTGGTCTTCAAGCTCTGAGATTATTTCTTCTGCTTGGTTAATTCTGCTTTCCATGCTTATTAGTTCATTATTTATTTCCATCACAGTATTCTTTACTTCTGTTATTTCTGTCATCAGCTCCTTCTGATTTTCCTCTTGTCTCTCCTCAATTTTTTTAATTCTTTCTATTAAGGTCTTGATATCTGGGTTTGTTGCATATGACCAGACTTTCTAGGGGCTCCTCATTTTTTGTGTTCTGAAGTTTTCCCTGTGTTTGCCCTCCCAGGGGTCTATGTGAGATCTATATTCTTGTTTTGGTTTTTCTTCATTTGTGCAGATTTTTCCTCCCTACTTTTTCCTTCCCTCCACTTCCCCATCTTCTTTAATTCTTATTCAGGTGTGAAGGGGTTGAATTTACTTCTGTTTGTTCAATCTCCTTTTCTTCCTTATGTATTTCCTCTTGCTTTGGTTCAATTCTTGAATTGGACTGTAGGTTAAGGTTGGTTCTTTTTGCTGTTTTGAGATTTAATTAAGGGGGAAGCTGTGCCTCAAAATCTTTCTTCAGATCCCAGTATCTGCCAACAGGTGGGTGGATAGTCTGAAACCCACTTCCCACTGCCTTGGAATCTGTCCATGCAGTAGGGTTGTAGGTTTGCTTCCTGAAAGCATATGAGGTTAACAGAGGGAAGAGAATGGAGCAGGCTGTGGGGGGAAGAATGGGGTGGAGAGAGAGAGAGAGGAGTAAGAGGGAAAACACATGAGCATACAGACTAACAAGTGAAAAGAGACACAAAACTGAAACATATAAAAAGAAAAACACTAACTACAACTACAAACTAACCAACAACCATATGAAAAAACTAGAACATACAATGATGCTAACGTACAAGTTAACCAACCTCTTTATTGCTGTGCTTTTTCTTTATACAAAGATGGGGTTTGAAGAGAAATAATAATAAAAAACAGAAAAAGAATAGATTAGAATCAGTAAACTAACAGATCCAGCCAACCACACTCTGAGACTTCGTTTAAGTCCAATGTCCTTTCAGCTCTGATTTCTAGCTTTTTTTTGCAGGCTGATAGATTTGTTCACAGTTAGCATCAGTTGCCCCTGGCTTGCTGTGAAGGGCAGTTCTGATCTTGGCTCGCTGCCCAGTCTATCACTCAGATCTCTCCTTGTTTATTTATCAAGGGGGAAAAGCTTCTGTCATTCCCTTTTTGATGTTGTTACCTTTGATTCCCAGCATATGGTGCTATCTCAGCATTCCAGTTGATTTTTATCTGCAGTTTCGGAAGTCTGCAAGTCAGTGACATGGACTGGAGGGAGCAGGTGATGATACCACCTCCTGGTACACAAAGGAGCTCCATGAGTCTGGCTCCGGGTGAGGGGCCTGGAGTGGTGTGGTGGTGGTAGTGGAAGCAGCAGCCATGGTGGTGATCATCTCAGCAGACTGTGCTTATGAGGGCTTCATGACTCGAAGTTGTGGGTCGCCTCAGGCATGGGCAGGGTGATGGCCAGGTGGCAGCATCCATGTGCTTTTTGCAGTTTTGAGATTTAATTGATGGGGTAACTGTGATTCAAAATCTATCTGTACACCCCAGTATCCACCGACAGGTGTATGGGCACCCTGCAATGCACTTCCCACTACCTTACAATCTGTCCATGAAGTGGGGGTATAGGTTTGCTCCCTGGAAGCAAAATGAGGTAAGAAAAAGAAAATAATGGAAAAAGGATGGGGGGCAAGAGGAAGGTGGAGAGACAGAAGAGTAAGAGGGAAAACAGATAGACATATCAACTAATAAATGAATAGACACAAAGACAGAAAAGGGTAAAATAAACTAAAACATACAGATAATCATACAACACACAGTCCAACACAAACCTCCTATTGATGTACTCTACCCATACACAAACAGGAAGTCTAAAGAGAAGAAAAAAAAATCAGTAAAATAACAGAAACAAAGCAAATGTGAAAATGTTATCAAAAAGAGAAAAAAACTAAAACAAAAACCCAAATATGAGAAAAACAAACAGACAAAAGACAAAAATAAATAAAAGCAAGGACCCAACTCACTCTGAGGTTTTTCCTGTAAGTTCAACAACCTTTTAGCTCTGATCACTAGCTTTCAGTGCAGCCTGATGTGCTCACAACTTGGATCAGATTCCCTAGGCCTACTGTGGTAGGAGGTTGGATCAGATCTGGATTCACCCAGCTTGTTGTCTGTCAAGTCTTCCACTCAGATCTGACCTGTGTCTGATCCAGCATCGGGGAGGGGCTTCTGTCTCTCCCAGCTTGATGAGATTACCTTAGGTCTCAAGTTGGAGGCTGGGCAGAGCTGGACTGGGCAAGGCAAGTCTCTGCTTATTCCTGGGACAGAGAAAATGGCTGTGGTTGGCATCTCCTCAACTGGCATGGGGCTCCTTTCCAGCTCTCCCCATACTCTCTCTCCACTATAAGATCTGGGACTTCAGCTGATCTGCAATAACAGGTGATTGTGTAGGCCAAGTGCCAGGTGATGAGAATCAGCTAAATTTGGCAGGCTCTTCTCAGGAGAGTCCCTGCAAGCAGCAGTCAATCTTGCACACCCATGTTCAAATCTCAGGGAGTAAGGGCTTGGAGTCACCCTCAGAGGGGTGTGAACTTGAGTCTACCCTCAGATGAACTTTCACTCTACCAACAGCGCTCACCTACACTTGCAGAAATATTTTTCCATTTCTTTGTTTCATTTTTGATTTCCGTGAGCTGTGTTTTGTAGTTTTTATTGTAAAAGTTTTTCACATCTCTGGTTAGGAAGATGCCAAGGTATTTAATTTTTCATTTTTTTGTGGCTATTGTGAATGGGATTGTGCCTTTTATTTGGCTTTTTCTTTGTTTATTGTTGTTGCATAGAAATGTGACTGTCTTTTGCACATTTATTTTATACCCTGTGACTTTTCCAAAGTCCTTTATCAGTGCATGTAGAATTTGACAGATTATCTTTGGTTTTTGAGGTACAGAATCATGTTGGCTTCAAAGAGGAATAACTTAGCTTCCTCTTTTCCTATTTGGATACTCCTGATTTCCTTCTCTTGTTTGATTGCTCTACTTAGGACTTCCAATAGTATGTCAAACAGGAGGGTTGAGAGTAGGCATCCTTCTCTTGTTTAGGTTTTCAGGGAAAATGCTTCCATTTTCTTTCTGTTTAGTGGTATGTTGGTGGTGGGTTTCTCATAGATGGCTCTTACTATTTTGAGGACTTTTCCATCTATGTCTAGATGTTCTAGGTATTTTCTTTTTTTTTTTTTTGAGTTGGAGTCTCACTCTGTCACCCAGACTGGAGAGCAGTGGCCGCTCCTGGCCACCGCAGACTTGACCTGCTGTGCTCCGGTGATCCCTCTGCCTCAGCCTTCCAAGAAAAAGAGAGAAAAAGCCCAAATAAACACAATCAGATATGCAAAAGATGAAGTCACAACTGACGCTAAAGAAATACAAAAGATGTACACCTTTATGGAAACAAACCCAAAAACCTAAATTAAATGGAGGACTTTATTACATCACACAACCTCCCCAGGTTGAAACAAGAAGTGGGGACCCTAAATAGACAAACAAACCCAGGAAATTGACTATGTCATGAGAAAACTGCCAACCAAAAAACCCCTGAACCAGATGGCTCGCCAGCAGAATTCTACAAAACATATAAGGAGGAGCTGATGCAAATCCTGTTGAAAGTATTCCGTGCAATCCAGAAAGATGGTCTCTCTCCAAATCATTTTATGAAGCTAACATCACATTGATATCCAAACTGATTCTAAAGAAGTGATGCTGGCTTTTATCAAAAGCATTTTCTGTCTAATTATTTAATCATGTGTTACTAACTACAGTCTAGTTATGTATCCATCAATTTTCTTTATTCTTTCAAAAAAAAAAAAACCACCAGCTTTTGGTTTCATTGATTTTTTTGTATTATAGTTTTGTCTTCTTTGTCCCGAAGTTCGTTTTTTACTTTAGTGATCTGTATTCTTCTGCAGAAGTAGGGTTGTGGTGGTCTTGCTTTTCCTGCTTACTTAGGTGATTTATTAGGCTGTTAACTCGTGAT
>NW_007252352.1:1570551-1575615 GCF_000164805.1 Carlito syrichta | reverse complement strand
GCGGAAGGCTGGGGCGGAAGGATCACTGGAGCCCAGTGGGTTGAGGCTGCAGTGGCCGGGAGCGGCCACTGCACTCCAGTCTGGGTGACGGAGTGAGACTCCAACTCCAAAAAAAAAGAAAACAAAGAAGAGCATTAATACCCAAAACAATCCTCAGCAAAAGAAACAAAGTAGGAGGTATCACACTTCCAGACTTTAAATTTTACTATAAGGCTACAATAATCAAAACATCCTGGTATTGGTAGAAGAACAGACATGAAAACTCGACCTTATTTGGCAAATGATGCTGGGAAAACTGGCTGATCACATGTGGAAGAATGAGACAGGACCTGTATCTATCACTGTATACAAAAATCAATTCTAAATGAATCTTAGACCTAAGCATAAAAACTCAAGCCCTACGAATTTGAGAAGGAAACACAAGAGACACCCCAATACACATTGGAATAGGCAGCCAATTCTTGATCATAACCCCAAAACTGTATGCATAAAATATAAGGTAGACAAACTAAAAAGCTTTTGTACAGCAAAATAAGCCTTCAAGGAGACAACCCACAGGATGGAAAAAAAAAAAATGTTTGCTAACTATATAACTGACAAAGACCTAACATCCAGGATTTACAAAGAACACAGATGAGCCAAAAAGACAAGAAAACAAAACAGAAAAACCAAAAAACAGCCCTTTACAAACCCTCCAGGCTGAGGGCATGAATAGGCACTTCTCAAAAGAAGACATACAAGCAGTTAACAGATTCCTGAAAAAATGCTCATCGTCACTAATCATCAGAGAAATGCAAATCAAAAACACACTGAGATACCACCTTACCCACTAAGAATCACCATCATTAATAAATCAAAAAACAATAGATGCTGGCATGGATGTAGACAAAGGCGAGCATTTCTGCACCGTTGGCGGGAGTGCAACTAGTCCAGTCTCTGTGGAAAAAAGTGTGGTGAGACCTAGGAGGTAGAGCTTGACCTTCCACACAACCCAGCAATCCCCCTTCTCGGAATACACCCAGAGGAGCACAAATCTTTCCACAGAAAAGATACCTGCAGACGCATGTTCATGGCGCACTATTCACAACAGCGAA
The DNA here is from genome assembly GCF_000164805.1 of Carlito syrichta. Classification (NCBI taxonomy): domain Eukaryota; kingdom Metazoa; phylum Chordata; class Mammalia; order Primates; family Tarsiidae; genus Carlito; species Carlito syrichta. The sequence goes on along the minus strand of NW_007252352.1, from coordinate 1,574,521 downwards.
AACATGGAACTGACCCTACTGCCCATTGAAAGTAGACTGGATAAGGAACATGTGATACCTGTACGCCATGGAATACTATGTAGCGATAAAGAAGGACAAAATCATGCGCTTCTCAGCAAATTGGACGGAATTAGAGACAAATGTCCTTAGTGATCTATCAAAGACACGAAGAACTGAATACCCCAGGTCCTCACTCACACGTGGTACCTAGACTTTCCTCACGATAGCACAAGGAAGGAATTAGCAGCTGTGGGATACTGCCAGGGAAGGGGGCCGTGGGGAGGCACATAACAGCATGATTATGACGTGATGATCAAATTAAGATAATTAGCAAAGATATTAACTTAAACATGTATTATTTATTTGGGGTGAGAACATTCAAAATTCTCTCTTCTAGCTATTTTGAAATATACATTATTGTTAACTCGAGTACCCCCTCTTTGCACGGAATACCAGCACTTATTCCTTGTATGTATCTGTAACTTTGCATTTGTTGACCAGCTTTGCCCATCTCCCTTTCCCCCTTACCCTCCTCAGCCTCTGGTAACAGCTACTGTTTTACTCTCAATTTCTCTAAGATCAGCTTCTTGAGATTTCACGTGCATGAGCTCATGTGGTACAGCCATAGGCCACATAACAATATTTGAGTCACCAATGAACTGCATCGATGATGGTGGTCAAATAAAATTATAGTTTATTTGACTATATATTTTTAACGTGTAGATATGCTTCGATACAACAAATACCATTGTGTTGCAGCTGTCTGCAGTATTCAGTACAAAAAACTGCTCTGCGGGGTTGTAGCCTAGAAGCAATAAGCTATACCACACAGCCTAGATGTGTAGTAGGCTATACCATTCAGATCTGTGTAAATATGTTGCTTGCACAATGACAACAAAATCACTGAAGGAAACAGTTCTCAGAACATCTCCTTAAGTGAAACTTAACTGTATTTGCCTTTCTGTTTGGTTTATTTCACCTTGCAATGTTCCTCAGGCTCGTCTATGTCATCAAAGACAATAGAATTTCATTTTTGTGTGTGTGGCTTGAACAATATTCTAGTGTGTATATATACCACATTTTCTTTATTCATTTATCTGTTAGGTTGATTCCACATCTTTCCTATTGTGCACAGTGCTGCGGTAAGCATGAGAGCGCAGATATCCTTTAGCCATACTGATTTCCTCTTTATTGGATATATTTCCAGGAGTGGAATTGCTAGACATATGGTAGTTCCATTTTTAATTTTTTGAGACAATTCCATGTTGTTTTCCATAATGTCTGCACTAGTTTGCAACCCCACCAACAGTTGACAAGGGTTCCCTTTTCTTCATATTCTTGTCAAAACTTGTCATATTTTGTCTTTCTGATAATAGCTGTTCTCACTGGGGTGAGACGCTATCTCATTGTGGTTTAGATTTACGTTTTCTTAGGGATTAGTGATGTTGAGCATTTAAAAATATATATCTGTTGGCCATATGTATGTTGTCTTTTGAGAAACATCTACTCAGACATTTTGCCCATATTTTGATCCAGTTACTTGTTTTTTTTATATCTCTGTATACTAACCCCACATCAGATTTATAGTTTGCAAATATTTTCTACCATTCTGTAAATTGTATCTTCACTTAATTGATTGTGTCTTTTGCCCTGCAAAAGATTTTTGGTTTGATGTATTTCCATTTGTCTATTTTTGCTTTTGAGACTTGTGCTTTTGAAGTTTTATTCAAAAATTCTTATCCAGATCACTGTCATGATTCCTTTTTCCTATATTCTCTCCTATAGTTTTATAGTTTCAGGTCTTACCTATAGATCTTTAATTCATTTTGAGTTGGTTTTGTGGTGGCAGATATAGTGACAGACAGGAGTGTTTTATTCTTATAAACATGGTAATTTAAATTATCGAAGACATTGTTCTTTCCCCAATGTCTGTTTTGTCATCTTCATGGAAAATCGGCTGGTTGTAGATATATGGATTTATTTCTGAGCTCTATATTCTGTTACTTTGTCTGTCTGTTTTTATGTCAGTACTATGTTGTTTTGGTTATTATAACTTTGTAATATATTTTGAAGTAAGGTATTGTAGTGCCTCTAGCTCTTTTGTTGTTGTTTTTCAAGATTGGTTGGGCTACTTAGAGTCTTTTGTGGTTCCAATAAAAATTTAGGATTATTAAAAATTTTTGCGAGAATGTCACTGTTATTTTGAATCTGTAGCTCATGTTCCAGTTCATGAACACAGGATATATTTTTATTTATTTGTGTTTCTTTAAACATTATTTTATAGTTTTCTATGTAGAAATTTTTCACCTCTTTAGTTAAATTTATTTCTAAATACCTTATTTTCTTAGCTGTTGTAAATCAAACTGTTTTCTTAATTTTTTAGATAGTTTAATATTAGTGCATAGAAACACTACTGATTTTTGCATTTGATTTTGTATTCTGCAGTTTTATTGAAATAATTAATTATTTCTAACAGTTTTATGGTGGAGTATTTAGGATTTTTAATATATAAGATCATTTCATCTGCAAAAAGGGACAATTTGCAGTCTTCTTTTTAAATTAGGATGTTCTTTGTTTCTTTCTCTGCCTGACTGCTCTGGCTAGGACTTCTTAAAAATATTTTTTTTTAGCCTGTTTTAGTAAAAGCTTGGGTATCTGAAGGAACAACTTACTACTATTTTGTTTTGGGTAAAATATTTTGTCATTTTGTTTTTATATTTTCCATTGAGAATTTTTCCTTTTTTGTGTAATTCTTTTACTGCCTGCTTTAAAAGTTACCATATTCACCTTCAAGTTATGGAAGTATATCTTTAATAATATACTACCTCAAAGATGAATAAGCATTTACATGATGACAACTGTGTTAATCTCATTCATTCTTTCACGTTTGTTGTCTCCTATTCAATCTATTTACACAGATATATAAACTAAACACTACAATTGCTTTTATATTTACCTAGTTACTCTATATTTTTCAAATATTGAGATACTTTTAAAAGGGCATTTTTATCTATATATTCTGGGATTTATTCCGTATAGCTTTTCTTTTATAGCCTAGAAAATTTCTTTAACATTCCGTGTTGTGAAGTCTTCTTGAAAAAAAAAAAACTCTCAGATTTTTAATTCTATGAGAATGTTTTTATTTTACTATCAATTATGAGGAATATTTTAACCAGATAAGAATTCTACATTGACAGTTTTTTCATTTCATTTACTGCTTTAAATATTTCATTCTTTAAACTTCTGCTCCTTTGTTTCTTGTTAGAAGTTCTATTATTGTTGTAAACAATGTGTCTTTTTTTTCCCCCTGGGAAATTTTAATACCGTATATTTATCTTTGGTTGGCAGAATTTTGATGATGATGTTCTTTTCATTTATACTTTTCAGGTTTATAGAGCTTTTTAAATTTGTGAGTGGGTTTCTTTTCGTCGATTTTGGAAAGCTCTTCACCATTTGCTCCTTGAATTTTATTTCTGTCTTTATATTTCTTTGATCACTTTCTGGGATTCTACTCGTATACATATTTATAATGTTTTTATAATTGAATCTCAGATCTCATAGTTTGTCTTCCATTTTTGCATGTTTCTCTCTCTCTCACCTTGGCTTCAGTTTTGATATGACCCTTTTATCGGTCTTCAAAGTCACTTATTCCTCCCTTTGTTGTGTTGACTGCTATTCATCACAAATCATTATTTTTGCTATATTTTTTTCATTTCTAGTATTTCCTTTTAGTTCATTTTGTGCTTTTCATGTATCTATTGAAATGTCCAATGTCATTATGTGTGTTATCTATCTTTTCTATTTTATTCTTTATTACTTTGCTCTTAACAGTTTTAGAGACCTTTCTAAGAATCCTAACGTCTGGAACATTTCTGGGGCTTTATCTGTTGGTTGTTTCCTTTTTGAATCATAAACCAGCCAGGCTCGGTGGCTCAGCCTGTAATCCCGCGCCTTGGGAGGCTGAGGTGAG
>NW_007252352.1:1518903-1570295 GCF_000164805.1 Carlito syrichta | reverse complement strand
AAAAAAAAAAAAAAAAGAATCATAAAGCATCTTTGTTATCTTTTGTGCAATTTGTATTTTCATCATATGCTATACAAAACACTATACATATATAATCTTTCTACTTCCTATGCCTCTGGTGATCTCTTACAGTCTCACTCCTCCTCACAATGTCTTTGAAAGGCCTATAACAGATGCTGCCACAGCCTCTGTGAAGTTCTCAAGATCCTTATAGGCTAGCATTCATCCTCTCCGACTCCACATTCAGTCTTCAGCAGTTGAAACACGGGAATGCTTGGGATGTCATCTCAGTTTTCTTATGACCCTCAGTTTTATTTGACTGAAAGAAGTGATGTCTCTGATGATCTTTGTTTTATTCTCCTGCACTGATCTCCATCCTTACATGGGGTTTACACTTCCACAAGCCTCAGGGAAGATGTTTCTCACTCTGCCACCTCTGTCAATGTACTCATGGAAGTTGGCTGGTAAATGCAAATTTGAACTGAGGTACAGATTTCCTGTACAACTGACACTGGCCAGCATGTGGTTATTAAAGGTTTATTAAACATTTAGCTCTTGAGGGCTATTATTCTTCTGTTCCATGATTCATCCATTCATTCAAAAATAATTCTTGGGTGTAATCCATGTCCCTCAGCATGACCCTGGTAATATAACAAAACACATGACAGAAATAACCCTAGACTCTGAGACTTAAGAAAATTGGGGAATAACAGCTTTCAACGTAGCACTGTCTTCATGACACCATTCCAGGAATAGTAAAACAAGATCGAAATGGCAGTACTTTACAGTACATGGCAGTCTCTAGAACAACTCGCTTCAAGAAATGGACAAAAGATAAACATGCAGAGCGTAGTTTTGGCTATGTGGTCATACAGTAACCAATTCCTATATCCTACTTTCATGTGTGGGTATTCTATTTTATTTATTTTATTTATGCTCAAGGATTGGTGTTTTATATTTGATATTATAATATTCTTATGCCATGCTTTTGAAAATTGGCAGAACTTAATTCCAAAGAAGAGTCTCTAAATGCACACAATTCATACTCATCACCTGTGATAAATAACCTGCAGTCATTGAGGTGACTGGCTATGGGTCACACTGCCATCTTTCCTCACTGGTGGACTTCTTCACAAATTATCTGAAGTATTACAACTTGACTTTAATGTCCTGTGTATGAACACCAGTGCATACTATTAAATGATGCCTACCATGTGATCCTAAGGTTCATAAGGGATATAAAAGTATAATATAAATGCTCACCATTATACTGGCAATAGTGAAAAAAAGGAGCCATGGTGCAGAAAGCAATTGCCATGTGCTTCGTAAATAGTAACTATATGGTCTGGAGTGATGCCAGCAAAATGGCAGAGTGGGTGGCTTCCAGCTCTTTCCACCCCAACAGAAACATCAAAAATCAAGCAGAGACTGTCAGAACTCTAAAAATAGCCAAAGTTTTACAGCAACCCAGCAACTATCACAACAAACGACAACTTAAAAATGGTAAGAAATGTGGTGCCATTTTTACTTGCCCATGCCCTATCCCCTCCTGAAAAACAGCAGTCTGGAATCATTTGCAAGCCTGTCCCTGCATGGGACCCTGGTCTGTTCTAATCTGTCTGGGACTGCCGTAGGCATTTGTTTCAGTTTTGACTGGCTCTAACTAGTTAAGAACTCAGATACACACACACACACACACACACACACACACACACACACTCACACGTATATAAATCACAATAAAAATATTAAAAAATAAACGAGTTGGATATTTGTTTCTCAAAAAGCATCATCTCTGCTCTTTGAAGCTTTGTATGATTGCATGTTGGTGGAACACTTTTTAGAGCAACTTTCATGTTGATAGTTTTGCTATAAATAATTTCATTCATTCTTAAAACATTAATCAGCTATGTATATTTTGTTTTGGCTAAGCATGTTTCCAGATGCTTGTCATAAAACGATATATGTGATAGAGCTCTTTTCCTCAAGGGACTTACAGCTACTATGGAAGATAGACAAATGCACCAATTTTTATCATGGGCTATCCTAATGCCATGATAGAGGCAGGGGTGATAATCAGAATAATTCACAATACGCACAGGAGCTGGTCATACAGGTGCTCAACAATTGCAGCATGGGAGCAAAGCCATATGGGTCTTATTCAGTTTCTGGACGAGAGGGAGGTGTGGTGTATCCTAGGAGAATGGTCAGGGAAGTGTGGGTGACCGTGATGAGATGCTTACAGGGCTGGGTGCAACAGCTATTCATCAACTGGTACAGTAGTCTTTCGACACTTCAAAACATCGATATGGCTTTCCCAGGGTGCACTAATGGAAAGTCAGTCCTCAAGAAAACTAAACAGCCGGGCCCAGTGGCTCAGCCTGTCATTCCGCGCCTCTGCGAGGCTGAGGTGAATGGATTGCCTAAGTCCGCGGGTTCGAGACCTCCCTGGGCAGCGAGACCTCATCTCCACAATAAATCAAAAAAATCAGCCGGGCGTGGTAGCACATGCCTTTAATTCCGGCTACTCGGAAGGCTGAGGCGGGAGGATCGCCAGAGCCCAGCAGGTCGAGGCTGCGGTGGCCGGGAGCAGCCACTGCACTCCAGTCTGGGCAACAGAGTGAGACTCCAACTCAAAAAAAAAAAAAAAAAAGAATGGATAAAAGAAAACTAAACAATGCTCTCCCGGGATACAGAGCAAAGACACTCAACTCAAAGTTTGAGTGTCAGGAGGCTTTATCATAAATATTACAATTGTGCTAAGTGTGGACTCATGGATGAGAATTATTCATATTAGAAATGAAGGAAAGGGTGTCCAAATTCAGTGGATTAATGGCATGCAAAGGCAAAAGCTTGAGAGGACTTGTAGTGGTACAGCCAGTGCCAAGTGCAGTGTGCTTTGAGGACAATGTGAGGAAAAGCTTCATGCAGTTATTGTAACTAATACCAATTTCATTTTGTAGGGAATCCGAACATATTTAAGAATAGCATAAGAATTTGATATATAACATTTGCCTCCCCAAAATTTCAATCTTAACCCATAAAGAGAATAGTTTGGAAGAAGTGAAGTGAGTGATTGATTTTAATAAATCTGATTGAGCAAAGTGGAGCGTCAAAATTAAGATTGAAAGAGGAAAAGAACCAGGCTCGGTGGCTCAGCCTGTAATCCCACGCCTTGGGAGGCTGAGGTGAGTGGATTGCCTGAGCCCGCAGGTTCGAGATCTGCCTGGCAACTTGGTGAGACCTCATCTCTACAATGAATCAAAAATTAGCCGGGCGTGGTAGCGCGCGCCTGTAGTTCCAGCTACTTGGGAGGCTGAGGCGGAAGGATCGCTGGAGTCCAGCAGGTCGAGGCTGCGGTGGCCGGGAGCGGCCACTGCACTCCAGTTTGGGTGACAGAGTGAGACCGACTCAGAAAAAAAAAAGAGGAAAAGAAAGGAGGGCACAGTTAAAAAATTTTGAAGAATTAAAGAAGGTTATTGATTCAAATAATTATTTTGCACAAAAGCCCTATTTGATCCCTTACTGATAAGAAAATTATGTTACCTATCTTCATGGCATTCTTATGTTAACATATGTCCGTGATAGGTTTTATCATGCTCCTTCACCAACAGCACAGCTTTAGGAATTGCTTCATGAGTAATGTTGTTTGAGCCTTGATAAAATGGCAAACTATAGTAAATCAAAGCATGAGTAAGTGGACAGGACCGTAGGAAAGTGATAGCTTGTTTTACTAGGCCACGGAGTCCTGTTTGGGTTTATGAGTCTGAGCATTGCACGTCTACTGTGTCTCTTCAAGAGGACTACAGAGCCACATATCAAATAAATGGAGAAATCACACGAGAGGCAGGCCTGTGGAAATGTAGCCTGCGTGTTAGAACAATGTGTGTCACTGTCCCACATTGCGGGACGTCTCCCTTGCTCTGCCCCTGACACCCCGCCCCCTGGACCCGGCTTCCTCCCTCGTCCCTGCCTGAGTTCCTCGAAGGAAGTCACTCACTGCATTTTCTACTACACCTGGCGCCCCCCGCCCCCCACAACACCACCAGCACTGCCAACTTATCTTTTAGAGACACCGTCTTCCCCTGCCTTTCGCCAGTCAGAAGCCACCGAGGACCCTGTAGCCCTCTGTCCTGGAATGACTGGGTTACTCCTGCCCTGCTATGTTCCTCCTCTTCCACCTGCACAAACAAACCCTTCTCCCTAGGCAGGCTCAGTATCCCCTAATGCCTTGTTCTCGCTGTCCTACCCACTAGGAGCACCACTCTCTGCTCCCTGCTAGGCTGTAGAATGCAGCTCTAACACAGGCCTGGGAACCGGAAAGACCTGGGTGTGTGGATAGTTGGCACTCAGCAAGCCTGTTCAAGGTAATATAAATAAGCAGCGGGGTCAAGACAGTATTCAGATTGTTCTTCCTGCTGACACGCATATTGCTGTGCAGATCTTAAAATATACAGCTTAGGAATTGGAGGTAGCCTGTCAGTGAATTAATACAACATGTATTGTCATCCTGTAGATAAGAAAACGGAAATGTAGAAACATTACCTGAAATAATAGACTGGATTTGTGACTAAAATGACTTTTGGTTCTAGATTTTTTACCCATTTTCTTGTTGTTTATGTTAACCCACTGTCTTTTAATAGCCCAAGGGACTTCCATTAATTTCTCCTTACTGGAGATTCTTTATCTTGTATTTTTGATGGCTTCACCAGATGTGTCCTCATCTTCCAAATGTAGACACGAGCTTCACAAGAGAAACTCCATCATGGCCATGTTTTTATCTAAGCAATTTAAAGGTCTGTGGGAGAAATTAATAAGTGACAAAATCTGCTAGATGTTCTCATTTGCTGCACTGTTTCATTCTTGCAATTAGCCAGAGTTATTTTTATTGTATTGAATAGTAAAGCAAGTTGCATACCTAATATGATGTAGAAAAAAGTCTTGAACTTAGATCTCTGTTGGTGAAAGTCCATGGTGAGGGAGTATATCTATCACTGAACCAGATCTGTGTTGGAAAAGCAAAGTTGCTTAATTTCTAAGGAATGATCATTTACATCATGCATAAGAAAGTCTGTCATGTTTATTTGAGCTCCTAATGCAAATGGACAAGAAAAATAACTCATATCTTCTCAGCCAGTGCTCAAAGATGTGATCCATAGTCCATAAGAAGAGAACAGGAAACATAAATGTTTATACTACTCTTGCTTAAATAGATATTTACACTGTAGTTTAAGTAGACATCTATACTCATAGGCTTATATAGATATCTACAACTCTAAACTTGCATAAATATCTACACTCCAACACTTACCTAAATATCTATGCCCCTAATTTATGTGGCTATTGATGCCCCTAAGTTTATACAGATATCTATACCTCCAACTTAAATAAATATTTACAGCTTAATTTACGTGGTTATTTATATCTTTGACTTATGTAGATATGAGCAGCCCTAAACTTATATAAAATTTAAGTAAATATGTATACCCGAAACTTATGTAAAGAGAAATCGGCCTAATTTAAATATATACCAACACTCTTAAGCTTTATTGATATCAACATATCTAATTTAATTTCTTCTCAAGTCACATATCTACATTCCTAAATTTAAATATATATATATTACCTCTAATTTATATATATGTGTGTATATATATATATATCCTAAAATATATTAATATTGTTCTTAAGGAAAGTTTTAATTTTTGCAACTCTAAAATTATGAACATGTTAAGTGGCAAGAACTGGGTTTTCCTGCTATAATATTCTTATATAAGAAGGAAGGTACCATCCTGATAAATTTCTACCATCAAGGGAAAAAAATTTAAAAACTCAGAGTTTTTTCTAAAACCCATATTTTCCATCTGTATAACTTTTATCCCATTTGCCCATCTGGTTGGTACAGATGGATTTTGTTGCTCTTATACCACCATCTGTGTTAGAAATTGACTGATATTACTTAGACTAATAATTAGATGAAGATATATAAGTGGTTTTGAAAAATCACCTTGTGGATATGATGGCTTTGTTAGGGATACAGTTTGATTTGTGACCTAATAAAATACAGCAGTCTTACCACTGAATTTGAATAATTACTCATTAGAGAAGGAAGGTAGAGAGAAATAGCCTTGTGTCTCCTGGAAAAGAGAAAAGAAATTCAAGAGGCTATTCTGGTTACAGATATATTGCCTCTCTCACAAGCAAATCAAAGCAAGATGGAAAAAAACCAACTGAAAGAAATGTTGCTTCTTTAGTCTTAAGGGTCATAGTCTTCAGAGCTAAGCATGATTATCTGTGTAACTGACAGCCTGAATGTGTGGTAAAACGTGAGACTGATGGGTGCATTAATAAATATACATTTGGCAAAAAGTGACAGCAAATTAGCTAATTGTCACTTACAGCCCTGTTTGAGTACTTAAAATGTTCTGAAGTTGGCCTTCTCGGGAGCATCTCAGCAGCTGACCGATGTCTTTAGGAACTAGTCCCCACATCTTTCTGCTCCTCAATCCAAGTATGTCTGTTCTTTGTTTCTAGACTGTTAAAAATGGGGTGCCTTGTTCCAGGTCATAAATGGTGTCTCAACACAGTAAGCTCTGGGAAAAGGGACAACAGTATCTAAGAAAAGGGAAGAGTTATTCTTTAACTTATAATCGACACAATAATTGTTCATATTTATGGGTTACTATGGGATGTTTCAGTGAATGCATACATTGTATAATGATCAAATCAGGGTAATTACAATATCTATCACTTTATAAACTTATCATTCGTGTGTGGTGATAGCACTCAACTCTTCTAGGCATCTTGAAATAGACACTGCATTGTTATTTACTACGGTCATCTGAATGTGTAATAGAACACCAAAACAAAGTGAAAGTGTTTCTTAATGCACAGGGCATAAAAAGTTGAGAGCCTCTGCAAAAGCCTTTTGGCTTCATACTTTGGATACTATGGGTAGCCATGACACTTTGGACTGAAAGCTTGTATTCCCTTACAATTCATAGGTTGAGATATTACTTTCTGATGTGATTGTGATGGTAAATCTTGTGTCAATAGACACTTCTCAAGAGAAGACATCCAGGCAGCCAACAGATGCATGAAAAAATGCTCAGCCTCACTAGTCATCAAAGAAATGCAAATCAAAACCACACTGAGATACCACCTAGCTCTAATCAGGATGGCCATCATCATTAACTCAAAAAACAACAGATGCTGGAGAGGATGTGGGGAAAAGGGAACACTTCTACACTGTTGGTGAGAGTGTAAACTAGCACAACCTCTGTGGAAAGTAGTTTGGTGATTCCTAAACGATCTAAAAATCAACTTTCCATACTACCTCGCAATCTCCATTCTGGGAATATACCCAGAGGAACTTCAATCATTCTGTAAAAAAGACACCTGCACATGCATGTTTATTGCAGCATTATTCACAATAGCAAAAACATGAAACCCACCATGCAGCCCACTGAAAGAAGATCAGATAAAAAATGTGATACAAATACAGGATGGGATATTACACAACCATAAAGAAGGACAAAATTATGAACATCACAGCCACTTGGATGGATTTAAAGTCTATAATACTAAATGATATATCACAGAAACAAAGAACTGAATGCCACATGTTCTCACTCATAAGCAGACCTTGAACTGTTATCATAATACTTTAAGAAAGGGATTGGCAGTAGTCAGAAACTGCCAGGGGAGGGAGGGGGGACACACCTCATCAACAAGGGTACCTGCATAATGACCACTTGCATACCTAACCCTGAATTGTGCCCCACATCTTTAAAATAATAACAATAATAATAATAATAATGGTGTCAACTTGACTGGGTTATGGAATGCACAGATAACTGGTAAAACATTATTTCTGGATGCATCTATAGATGGGGGTGTTTCAGGAAGAGATTAGCATTTGACTCAGTAAACTGAGAAGAGATTATCCTCACCTTCTTATGAAGGTCAAACGGAACACAAAGAAAGAGTAATGATGAACTCTCTTCTCTCTTCTTGAACTGGAGAACTCTCTCTCTCTTGAACTGGCGTATTTCATCTCCTGCTGTCAGACATTGAAGCTTCTGATTGGGGACCCTCAGAATATGGAGTATTCCCTACTCCAGTTGCTGGCTTTTGGACTTGCATTAAATTGTACCACTGACTTTCCAGGTGCTACAGCTTGTAGACAGCATATCATGGGACCTCTCAGCCTCTATAATCACGTGAGTCAATCACTATATATATATCTCCCATTGGTCTGTTTCTCTGCAAAGCCCTAATACAGTGATGGTATTAAGAGTTAGGGCCTTTGGAAGGTGATTAAGTCATAAGGGTAATGACCTCATAAATGTGATTGATGTCCTTATAGTAGACACACAAGAGAGAGATGCGCTCGTGCTCTGTCTCTCTCTCACTCTCCCCCCCTCACCATTTGAGCATGCAGGAAGAGGGTATCCATCTGTAAATCAGGAGGCAGGCCCTCCCCAAAGAATCTGTGGGCACCTTGATCTTGAATAGCCGAACTTTGAGAAATAGATGTTTGTTGTTTAGGTTGTCCAGTCAATGGTATTTTGTTACAGCAGCCTGAGTTGACTAAGACATGTGACCAGAGCCATCAAAGAGAAGTCTAGATGCTCATTCCCATGTCTCCAGTTATACCTGTGTCACCTTCCCCCGAGTTCCAACCTGGCCTTTTGGCTCCCACTAATTGGTTATTAAAAGTTCCCTGGTGACCCTGAATCTGGCTATCCCTGACTTTAAGGTTAACCTCCAGAACCCACAAGTGCCAGTTGCCAATCTCAGTTTGCAGTTCTGTATAAGGTAAAGTCAATCTCTTAAATTCTGGACCTTAGCTGGGCTCGGTGGCTCAGCCTGTAATCCCGTGCCTTTGGGAGGCTGAGGTGAGTGGATTGCCGGAGCCCACGGGTTCGAGACCCGCCTGGGCAGCGAGACCTCATCTCTACAATTAATCAAAAAATCAGCCGGGTGTGGTAGCGCATGCCTGTAGTTCCAGCTACTCGGAAGGCTGAGGCGGAAGGATCCCCGGAGCCCAGCAGGTCCGGCCACCGCACTCCAGTCTGGGCGACAGAGTGAGACTCCAACTCAAAAAAAAAAAAAAATTCTGGATCTTCTGTGTGTGTGTGTGTGTGTGTGTGTGTGTGTGTGTTTGATTTTTGGAAAAAATATGTATTTTTTTCCAGGGTCCAATATATATATATGTTAAAGAAAAACCTTTAGATTGGAGGAATGTTGTAGAAAAACCTCAATAAGTTTCCATTATAACATTAATATGTCATACCTCCTTATAAATTGCTGTAGGCTACTGGAAGATTAAAAAAAAAAGGTCTGTTACTATCACTCAACTTTCAAATGACTTAGTATGAAATAAATCATCTTGGTATTTTGAAAACATGCAAAATCAGAGCTAAATAATTTCTGTCTTGAAATACTTGTATTTTTTAAGATTATCAGACATAACTACAGGAGACCTCTTTCATTCATAGGCTGTAACTCTGGAGGACCCCATGAACCAGTGAGTATTTCATGCCCACAGTGCATTATTTGAACAGTTGCACATTTTCAGTCTCTTCCTATTTCAATGTCCTTTCATTTATTCTGATTGCTTCAAGGAGAAAGTTTCAATTAGACATTAATAATTTTAACAAGCTTGTTTAACACCCAGGAATCTCCTTTTCAAGGAAGAAGGTGCACCAAGAAAAAGATTGCCTGAAGCTTCACAGAGATAAGGAGGGAGGTGAAAGGTAGGTTTCGGAGTAACACCAGAAAGTAATTTTCTTAAGTACTTAAAATTAATTGTTGCACCTAATTTTTACGGGAGACCATATAAATAAATAAAGTATTTACAGAAATTATAAAATTTTTGAATTGAAAGAGATCTGAAAACTCCTGTCTTTGGTTTTCCTTCATTTTATAGAATAATAAATCAAGACACCAAGTGCTTAGATAATTTATAAAAAATGACTCAGGCATTTTCTGTTAGTATTACGTCTAGAACTTTGAAGACTTAATTCAGCATTCTTTCCACAATACTACACCAACTCTAAATCAGAAAAATTGATGGACCACTAAATAGATTTTATATCTTCCCTTGTTTTGTTAGAACATTCTGCAACACTTGAAGAAATTATGAACTTTTTTTCACAGACTGTGTTTAGACCTTTCTGCTGTAACCTGTCCACTCATATGAAACAGTATTAGTAATTTGAAGATAGTTATAATTTCTTACTCACTTCACCTGTTCTCTAAGCTAAGTCACCTCCATAAATCATTGTCCTATTCAGTAGCTGTATTTCTTCCTGTTTTATTTTATCTTCCGGTGAAAACCTGGATGTCCTGTTATTTTAAAGATCCAAAGATAGTTCTCTCCCCATGTACAATACAACTGTGATCCCAAAAGATTCTATGTGTGTACAATGTATCCACAGTTATTTATTTCCTGTTTATATTCACACCTATCTAAATTCCATATCCTAAACTAAGAAAATTGCACATCTTTTGTATCTATTGCTGTGGTAAGGACTAAGAGAACTCACCAGTGTGTGATTATCTTCTTCTGATCCAGAGTAATATTATACTTTTCCTGTTCCTTGAGATCAATGACTAATTCCAGCTTATGAGGAATGAGTTGGCATGCCCTATACCATTTTAAGACTCAAGTCTTTCTAGACCATAGGGGACACTCTGTACTCTTTCTCCTTGTCATGTGCACTGAGAAGACCACAGGTTCCAGATGGTGAAGCCACAGGCTGATGGAGCTGCCATCTGCCCAGATTGTTAAGACCCTTGACCTGGGTAGGTGCTATGACACATAACAGGTTTTGTCTGAGCAGAAAGTAAAGATTTAAGACTTCAAGGTATTTTGTTTCTGCAGATTATATAGCTTATTCTCTGAATACGTTTTAGTCAAAATATTTTGTTTTTAGGATGTTTTTGTTATATGAATTTGAGACAATGAAGTTCATTGATTCATTTGTCCACTCATTCATTTATACATATTTGGCTCCAGACATTTTGTCAATCACAAGAAACCTCAAGATGAACTCAACTAAGTCACTGACCTACAGGTCTGAAGGCAGGAAATTGGAGGCAGGAAATAAACAATTCGATGGAAAGATAGATCCTAAACAAAGGCATGTGCATGCCATCTTGGAGAATGAAGAAGAAAGGGTTTAATTATATCTAAAACTTTACAATAGCTGTATGGAAGAGGTGATGTATGAGCTCAAACGAATGATGAACATGGGTTGACCGACTGGACAAACACTGCTGGTGGACACACGGTAGAGAGGAAATAGCATGTTCAGCAATTCAGAGTAAGAGAGCAACATATTCTAGCAAAGTCTTCAGGAACATCTAAAATAAACAGAAATCACTGGAGATGAACTTAGAGTAAATAGGCAAGGATTAGATCATGAAGGTCTTGTGGGCTATGATGTGGGTTTTGGTTGAGAATCTGTAGATGTGTGTCAGAAAGTCGTCTTTACCTTGACTACCATCTGGGGCAGATTTGTATTGGATATCTGAAGTATTGGCTAAGGTGGATTCTAATGTTGGACAGACTTAATTTGTGACATTCACCATGGAGAGTAGAGCAGTAGTACACATAATCTAATCTTTGCAGGGACTTAGCATCAGGCCAGTACACATGGCAATACCTTATTAACTGAAAAGTCACAGCAAGTATTCAGGGTTTAAAATTTTCTTTGTATCATAAATTTAATAAATCAGCAATTACACACACATACGCATATTCTGTTCTATAATTGTTTGACAATTGAGAGAATAAGATGAATTCTGTGTAATTCTGTCCTAAATGCTGCTGATCGAAGACACATTTTAAAATTGCAATACACAAAAAGAATATAGTCATTGAGAGATCTGTATGATTTTTATCTCCTTTTTTTTGTTTCTTCAGAGAGGAAATCTATTTTAAAAATAGAACAAGAAAGTTTAAATAATAAAGTAGGAAATGATGCATAGTCTCCAAATTTCACCATTCAGAAAAAAATTGGAATTAACAATTGGGGGTCTTTATTGCAGAGAGGTCTCTAAGCTTATATGTACAAAGTAGCTTGAAAGATGAAAGTAGGTTGAATGATGAATGATCTTGGGATTCCAAGCTTGGGAGTATGAAATTTTATTCTTGGCTATTGCATATCTGTTTACAGAAAGTAACACTATTTTATGCAGATTTTCTGCATGGAAGAGCCTACTGGCTAAGATGAAGACAACTGAATTACCAGAGATCTAAGCAATGGTCCACATAATACATTAAAGATTCAGAAAATGAGTGTTTGTGAAATTAGCTTTTGTTCAGGGTTACAAAGATATCGGATACGATAATATAATTCATGACTGACCTATTAAAACATTTGACTTGATTGTGTTGAATGTCTGGTAGAGGTCTTTTTCAAACTGATTGGTTTGAGATTTATCTAGATAAATTGGGAATTTATTTATTAAATAATAAGAAACATGTGTCTTAGGGCAATCATGTCTTTCTTAACAGATGGATAAACCCTCAGAAGCTAAGATGCCATATCCTTATCATGTATTTCTCATTAAAAACATAGTCTTCAAATATTGAATCAAAAAAGGAACATCAGAATTGATTGGGAAGACCACTGTATTAAATCACATTGTGGGTAGATTTATTTGATTTTCATAACTTGCAATTATATGGGATGTCACTATTCCATTGCATTCCAGCAAAGATTGTGATGGAGTTCTTGGTTTACCCTGTGTTAGTGAACACAGGTAGTTTTCAATTTCTCTTGTAGACATGGAGACTTGAGAGTGGCATGTACAGAAGCTGAGAAAAATCCGAAAACAAGAAAAAAGCAAGAATGTTGCAGATCTATTCCAGCAATCAGTAGTCTCAGAAAGTACTGATTTTAAATATGAAAGCTACATTGCAAAAATGGTTCTTACCAAAATATTACAGCACGTGAAGAAGAAAAAAATCCAATGTTTAGAGGTTTTTAAAGCAAATTATATTCAACTGACAATAATTTACAATCAATAGTTTACTATCATAACTTACTGTTAACTTTCATATACTAATGTGTTGAAAGGAAAAAAGAAACCCATTAAAAAGTGGACAAAAGAGGGGGTGGGGAGGGGATTAAAAAAAAGTGGGCAAAAGATGAATAGACACTTCTCAAAAGAAGATATATGGGTAGCCAACAAACACATTAAAAGTGCTCAGCCTCACTAATTATCAGAGGCATGCATATCAAAACCATATTGACACCCCACCAAACACCAATAAGATTAGCCATCATTAGTAAAACAAAAAACAACAGATGCTGGTATGGATGCAGAGAAGAGGAGTTACTTCTACACTGCTGGTGGGAATGCAAACTAGTTCACTCTCCAAGGAAAACAGTGTGGCGATTTTTAAAAGAACTAGAAATTGACCGTTCACATGACCCAGTAATCCCCCTACTGGGAATATACCTGGAGGAACTCAAATCATTCTACCAAAAAGATACCTGCATACACATATTTACTACAACACTATTCACAATAGCAAAAACATGCAAGCCAGGCTTGGTGGCTCGGCCTGTAATCCTGTGCTTTGGGAGGCTGAGGTGAGTGGATTGTCTGACCCCGCGGGTTTGAGACCCGCCTGGGCAACTTGGCGAGACCTCATCTCTACAATAACTCAAAAATCAGCCGGGCCTGGTAGCGCGCGCCTGTAGTTCCAGCTCCTTGGAAGGTTGAGGCGGAAGGATCACCGGAGCCCAGCAGGTCGAGGCTGCGGGGGCCGGGAGCAGCCACTGCAATGCAGTCTGGGCGACTGAGTGAGACTCCAACTCAAAACAAAACAAACAAACAAACAAAAACATGCAACCAACTGTGCTGCTCATTGAAACTGAACTGGATTAAAAAAGTGTGGTACATATACATGATGGAATATTACGCAACCATAAAAATGGGCAAACATATAGACTTCACAGAAACTTGGATGGATTTAGAGTCTATCATCCTCAGTGATCTATCACAGAAACAAAGAACTGAGCACCACATGTTCTCACTCATAAGCGGACCCCAGACGTTTACCATAGTACGATAAGAAAGAAATTGGCAGTAGCAGGATGGGTGGGTGGGGAACACATCACCAATAAAGAGTATCTTATCTCAAACCAGGCAAAGGGGAGACCAAAGGGAGGCCCACACTTTACCTGGACGATGACCACTTCCATACCTAAACCTGAATTGTATCCTACATCTTTAAAATAAAAAAAAAAATTAGAACTAAAAAAACTTTCCTATGCGGAAAAAAAAAAAAAACATAGTCACTGGAGTGATACTGTAGCATAAAGATGTAATGAAATCAATTATCTATTTAATATAAAATCTTTGAAGTTGATATGGATTAAAAAATGTTTGATAATTTATGTTTTAAAGGCTGTCAGAAGAAGTATAAGAGCAGAAGGGCCAGAAAAAAAGTATTACGGTGAATAAGTTTGACCACTGGTAGCTTTTGAGGGTTCCCAGCAAGCATAGTCATTTAAAGGGGAAGACAGAAGGCATGTCAATCAAAGGTTACATTGCTTTTGCATATGGCATCCTCCCTTCAAAGAATAATTTTAGTTTACTTTAAAGACATATCCACCAATAGAAATGAGATACCCTATCACGTATTTGACCATTTAACACAAAAAAACCTGCAGTCTTTTTGACATGGATTTACGGATGCTAGCATCTCTTATGGTCCACAATATGGCACAAATTTACTTTCCAATGCATCCTGAGTAAATATATGTCTGGTGGAAAATATTTTATCTGGTGGGCATCTCAATAAAAATATTTTATTTATAAGGTGGGAGGAACTTAAAGTGGTCAAAGAAGTATGGCTATAATAAAATATATATTCTAGAGAAACAGTGACGTTAATGGCAGCTGCCGAGAGAAAATCTGGAATAGAATAAGTTATGTATATGTCAATAACATGAGGAGAGTTTTTTTAAATTTTAATTTTTTAATTTTAAAGATGTGGGGTACAATGCAGGGTTAGGTATACAAATGTTCACTATGCATGCAGCCTCGTTGATAAGGTGTGCCCCGCCCCCGGCAGGTTCCCACCACTGCCAATCTCACCTCCCCCATCTCCTTCCCACAGTTTCCCACTGCCAATATGAGGAGAGTTTTAATAGATATATTTATTGACAAGCTACAAATGCCAGCAGGGTTTTTTTTTTAATGTCTGCATTTTTGTATGGGGACAGAAATATTAGAAGTAATGGGGTAAATCACAGAGGGAAGAAAACCTACAGAATTGGGCCTGTGAATTGTATAAAGGCATATGAACTTCACAGTAAAAATTCGAGTGAGTACTCCAAGATGAAAAATGAAAAACTTAACCTCAGGGTTTGATTAGCTTTAAACGGACAGGACAGGAGAAAAGAGAAACAGCATAGCAGAGGCCAGACACCAAGTTCCAGCCAGCCTGGTGCCGAGTCCTTAATTCAGATGCCTGGGAAATGGACTCCACAGATTCACCACTTCATTGGAGTGCAATTAATTTTTGGTCTTACCTCACCCAACAGGGAAGGTTCAGGCCCAGGTCCTCCCAAGTCAAATGTACCATTGCAAGGAAGCTTTAAGGCTGCAAAGGCCTGGGCTGAAAAAGGAACTGGGCAAGCACTCAGGAGATAAAGCAAAGCAGTAGAATAAAATAACAGCTATTCTTCCAACCGACTGAGTTCCAATCTGATTCTGTTGTGCTGCTACACTGTGTTATATTCACATGTCCAAAGACAACCCAAGGCACCCAACTTATGATAACTAGTTACATCGAACGATATTGATGATATCCATCCAGTGATGGAGATACCAGTTGTTATGATACCACTTAGCATTTTACATTTTAACAGAACTTTTGGTAGTCAAGAAAGATTTAAAGCTTATGTTTTTATTTAATTTTTGTGATAGTGCTATTTGGGAGTTAGGAAGCAATCTCTAAACAAAGTTATCCTACTTTGTTCAAAGAAAATTGGTAGTGAAGAACAGAAGTGAAGTCCTTGAAGAAAAAAAAAAAAATACTAGTGAAGCGTCCAGGGATGATGCTACCTCTTATGGCTTATTGAAATAGTTCCTGTTAGCAGAATTGAAATGACAGAGTTTTTCAATTTAAATAAATAATTTTATTCCTTCGTTCCCTTTATTTTTTGACTTTTTTTTTTCTCCAGAAGATAAGGGCAGGAACTGACTTGGCTCATCAGTGGTCTTTATTTTATAGTTTCATACATTTTATTGATATTTGTTTTAAAGGATATGTCAGTTTGAATCTTTCAGGAAGAAGATGCGGAGCCATAATTATGAGTTCAAGAGATATGTCGGTGAAAGATAAAGTTAGCCAGAGAAAGCTTCCCAAATTTTGTGTCGATCTGACATCAATGAAAGAAAGACGGGTAGGGAAAGCAGAAATCAGTAGGAGTACCTCATTGTGTAGAAGAAGAGTCCTACGTAGGACAAAAAAGGACCAGGTCGTAAGAGGCTTCATACGCTCATGGTGAGTGTGGGCTGAGACAGAACTTTGAAGCAGATCCTTGCATTTAACAGCAGGTCCTTCCTTGAGAGAGAGCCAAGCAAAGGACCTCCTTGACTGCCAGGGGTCTACCCTCGTGCATTGTGGATCTGTGTCTCCAAACACGTTTTGATGGCAGATTCCCTCCCGCGCCAGCAGGTTTTTCTCTCTAAGGAATACTTGAAGAAAAAGGTTTGTAGGATGAAGGACCTTTCCAACAAGACAGATGGTCACAGGGCTGTAACTGGTACTTGTCGCAGGGTCTGGCTGCTATCTTCCTATGCTCTATTCAAAATCTCTGTTACCCTCACATATTGTCTCTGCTGGCCAAAGACGCTTGCCTCGTGGGGTGACTCATACCTTCATTGCTTGGGAAACTTGAGCCTCCGGTGACCATTTTCTTCTCAGGTCAGTGTTGCAGCACTTGTTTAATTTGTAGGTGGACAATGGGACACCAAGAGGAACTCAAATGGATGACCTGAGTTTCGCACATTCTCCTTCCTGCCTCTGTTGTACAATAGCAGTCCTACCTCTTCCAGCTACTTGGGGTCAACTATCTGGTCATGAAGGTGACTCCACTTCTTGCCTGCTTTTCCTGGAGCAAAAAGATGTCATGGTGCCTCGCTGGCTGCCCTTGGGACACTACTTATTTCCCCAGGCATAAGTGCACCCCCTTTGGAGATCAGGACCTCTAACTCTGCAGAAGTCAGAGTTGTGCAGAAAGAAAGCAAAAGTCCCTTGGTGGGTCATTAGGAGTTAGGGTATGTGATGCTTCTAGCC
Source organism: Carlito syrichta (assembly GCF_000164805.1). NCBI lineage: Eukaryota > Metazoa > Chordata > Mammalia > Primates > Tarsiidae > Carlito > Carlito syrichta. Next base: position 1,552,960 of record NW_007252352.1, on the reverse strand, counting down.
ACCCGTTCCTAGACATATGCATTCTACCTATTGGAGCACAGTCCGGTTTAGAAGTTGGTGTCACCATGAGTATATTCCATCTTAGGAAATCACATACTTACTGAGCATTGTCTCTGAGTCTTTCCCTCGGCTGTGACTTCCAAAAGTCATTCCAACACTCTGCTAGACTGCTTCTGAATGATGCGTGATGCAGTAAAACCAGTGGAACCTCTGGTTGTGGGTTCATTCCTGCAGTTCCACCACTGTAAAGTTAATGCTGTGGTCAGAAGCCATGTAGTGTGGAATTGAATGCCTGTGAACCAGGAACTCTGTAAGCCCCAGATAGTGGCTTTACAGATTATAAAGAAAAACCATAACAATAATGTGACTATTCTTGGAAACGTAAATCAAAGCCTGAAAAAGTCTCCCAAAATGCATTTTTCTTTCTCTCAGTTCCATCAGTTTTTCCCCAAGCATTTTGACATTCTACTGCAAGGTGTATACCGAATTTAGGGGTTTTATGCCTTTTTGAAGTATTAACTCCTTTATTATGATGTAATGTTTCTCTTTATTTCTATAATTTTTCTTATTCTGAAGTCTGTTTTGTGTAAAATTAATATAACTACTCCATCTTTCTTTGTTTAGTGTTAAGATGGCATATCTTTCTCTCTTCTTTTTCCTTTTTTTCTTAATTGTGGAAAAAGTAAACAAACATATAAAATAATATTCACCCTCCAAGCAAATTTTGAAGTGCCCATGCAATGTTGTCAGCCACATGTATATTGATTCCTAAAACTCCAGTCCTGCTTGACGGAAATTCTACACCCATGATCCAGGTCCCCTCCCGCCCCCCCACGGGCCCTGGCACCCACTCTGTTTTTATGAGTTTGGTTACTTTACAAAAGAGGAGTAATACAGTCTTTGTTATTTGGTTACTACAAGCGCCCTTAAAACACTCTCCTTTTACTTTTTACTTATCAGTCTTTATATTTAATTTGGTAGATTTCTTACAAATATATATTGCTTTTTTAAAAAAAACAATGTCAAACAATCTCTGCCTTTTAATCGGTACATTTAGACAGCTGAAAGATAAGTTTTTAAAAATATATTTGGATTAATAGCCACCAGTTTGGAAACTGTTTGCTATTTGTTCTTTGTAAATTGTTGAGAGGTATGCTCAAGGGTAAAAAATCTCAGTCAGTCTATCTTGCTGAGAAGAAGACACTGCTTCTTACCCTTTTGTCCCCCTGAGTCATATGCCGTCATAACTGATGTTTGGCAAAGATGTCTCTCCTCCTTGCCTGGGAACTTCATGATGGCAGGGTGCCTGAATTATTCAATATCACTGATGCCCACCTGAGTGCCTGTCAATTAGTAAGTTTTAATAAGTATTTGTTTAGTTAGAGATGGGTACATGAAGAAATAAATGATTGAGGATAGAAAGAGTAAAGCAAAAAAAGGGGGGGAATTGAGAGGTCACATCAGTAATAATAATAATAATAATAATAATAATAATAGAGCCAGGCTCAGTGGCTCTGCCTGTCATCCCACACCTTTGGGAGGCTGAGGTGAGTGGATGGCCTGAGCCCGTGGGTTCGAGACCCGCCTGGGCAGCGAGACCTCATTTCTACAATAAAATCAAAAAATCAGCCGGGCGTGGTAGTGCACGCCTGTAATTCCGGCTCCTCGGAAGCTGAGATGGTAGGATCGCCAGAGCCCAGCAGGTCGAGGCTGCGGTGGCCGGGAGCGGCCACTGCACTCCAGTCTGGGCAACAGAGAGAGACTCTGACTCAAAAAAAAAGATAAATAAATAAAAATAAAAATAAAATAATAATAACAATAATAATAATAATTTGTTTTAAAAACCAGAATTTGATAGACTAAGTATGTCATATTCTAGGAAGATAAGGTTGGTTAATGTGAAAATGTCAATGCTATTCCCTGCACTTACAGAATATAAGAAAATCTTATATAATCATTTTGATAGCCACAGAAAAATCATTGGACAAAACTCAATGCCTGTTTAAAAAAAAGAAAAGAAAAGAAAAATTATACATTGTTTATTTCTGAAATGCTTCAGTCAATATTTTCAGATAATGATTGACAGCAGGTAACTAAAGCTTTGGAAAGTAAAACTGTGAATAAGAGGAGTCTATTGTACTGTTAACTGTTCCCATGTCCTTGTTACCAGGGAAGTTGCAGAAATTGCCATGACACATTGAAGATGAAGCAAACATCTATGTTCATCACTACTTCAGACTTAGGGTATTTATTTACAGCTGCCACAGAATCATGTTATTTAATGTATAAATAAAGCACCTATTATTGCAAAAAAAAAACACCCTAAAATTTGTATATACTCCACAAAATACTAAGTAGGCTGTACACATTATCATTTAATCATCACAAAACCTTCATAAATGTAAGTGCTGCAAATTTTAAACAAACTGTTCAAGAGCTCACGGGTTGTAGTTTTTAGTGCCAAGACCCCTCTCGAGGTTTTTAGGTCGTCAAAGATAAAAATGTATTTCCACCGAAGATGTGCTTCCCTGATGCTAAAATGTTGCTCATGAAACTGATGAATCAGGCATCTGTCATTAAGCCCATTATTAACTCATCAGTTTAAATGCAGATTTTGTAAGGAAGCCACAGTTAGTGAAGACGATGCTTCGTTTACTAATATAGGGATTTGCTGTCAAGGCAAGTCTTACTTCCAAGCTATTCAAAGTTTTTTTTCATCTTTCTCTCCTTCATTTGTCACAAGAAACCTGTTTTACTCTGGAGTGGCGTAGGCTCCCCAAATATATTACTGTACATGAAATTCACACATGATGCACTTATACATGTCTATATTTCCAGGCAGAAAATATTTGTTCAGATGGCCAAGTGAGTCAACTATTTATTTCTGCAGGGGAAGAACAGCAGACAGAAAGAAGACATACAGCAACAATACAAAGTGTCTCCCATGAAAGGCTTCATTCACATCAGCATAAATGTTGCCAGAAGCAAAATAAATTTTGTATAAAAATCAGTAGGAGAAATGTGTTAACATATTTACCTGAGAACAGTGAGCTACAGCAACTGTGTCTTCATCTTCCTATGCATAAGCAGACTTTGGCTTTCGGTGGGAACCAGCAAGGACCAAAAGAGACAAGTAGTACTGCTGGACCATGATTTTGAAGTCGTATCTAAGAAGGGAAAATTGTCGTGCTCAGTGTAAAAATCTTGGAATTAGATCATTTTCCACAAGTATTTGTTGTGGCTTTCGGGATTAATTATTTTACTTAGAGCTTCAGTATTTTCATCTGTAATTTGGGGAAAATAATACGTTCAGGATGGATGTAAGGATGAAATGAGATAACATATGTAAAACTGCCTAGTGTAGAGATTTGTGCATAAAGAATGCTGACTCACATCTGTGTCTTTTCTTCTCAATATTTGGGGAAACTAACAAAGCAAAAACTCTGTGATGTTAATGCTGGAAGAGAACACATTCTCAATCTTCCATTTACCTGCACTATCTCTTTGGGAGACGTTTTTTTGGGTTTTTTTTTTTTTTTTGAGTTGGAGTCTCAGTCTGTCGCCCAGACTGGAGTGCAGTGGCCGCTCCCGGCCACCACAGCCTCGACTTGCTGGGCTCCGGCGATCCTCCTGCCTCAGCCTTCCGAGGAGCCGGAATTACAGGCATGTGCTACCACGCCCGGCTGATTTTTTGATTGATTGTAGAGATGAGGTCTTGCTGCCCAGGCAGGTCTCGAATGGGAGACTTTTACGTATTCTGTAATGTGGAAGCAGCCTCTAAGATGGTCCCCAAAAGTCCCATCTCCTGGTATTTATGCCCTCATGTAATCCTCTCCCCTTAAATATGGGCTGTACCAAGTGACTCTCATTTAATGAATGACACACAGAAAATATGATGTGGTGCTACTTTTAAATATTATACTATGAAAGATTATTTCTATCTTGCTTATTCTATATCCACTTGCTATCTGGTCTGTTATGGGAAGTCAGCTGCCAGGTTGTAAACTGCCCTACGGTGAAGATACAATGGCAACATTGCAGGAACCCTCCAGTTAATAGCTGGTGAGGAAATGAGACCCTCATGCCAAGAGCCTGTAGGAAATTGAATCCTTCCAAGACCAGGTGAGCAAGCTGGAAGAAGATCCTTCCTAGAATAGAGCATTGAGATAACTGCAGTCCCAGGCAATGCCTTGATTACAGCCTTGTAAGAGAACATGATCCAGAGCTATTCAACTATACTGTTCCTAGACTCCTGACCTACAGAAGCTGTGGGGCAATCAATGTTTACTATTTTTAAGCCACTACATTTTGGGGTTAACTGTAATTCAATAATAGGCAACTAATTAAACTCTTCTGGATACCAGGGGGATGCAAGGGAAATTGGAGATACTCCTACATGAATACATGTATTTGAATGTTTATCATCACTCTAAAATGTTGCCAGGACACATTTCTAGGCAGACATGTTTCTAATGTGAAGGCTGCTAAAATACTTCTTTGTATGAGATTAATGAGCAATTAGTATCCTTGATAGAATACTACCAAGGTTGAGACAATAATAGCAGAAAGATACAGTGAACCTTACATCTTGCTTAAATATCTATTTTCTTCTTGTTTCCAAGTTTTCCAAAATATATTGATTTTGCTTGTTTGTTTCTTGTTTTTTCTTGTTTTTTCCTCCTTTGTTGCTTTTTTAACATGTAGATTTTTTTAAAAAGTCATCAAAGTTGATTGTATACATAAAATCAAGTCAAATAATCAAAATAACTTTCATGAAAACCAATACTTTCTCATTTGACCCACACAGACAAATTACTTCAAGTGTGTGTGTATTTTATTCTGATGTCGACAACCACTATGGCTCCAAACAATACACGTATGTCTCCATTCTTGATGGTTAACAGTCAAAAGTGCCCACTGCTTTTTGACGAAGTTTGAAATAGAACTGCTTTCTCCTTTTCTGTTTTAGTTTATTGTTAGCATATAGAAATGCAGTCTTTTGCTTATTTTTTAAATTATTACATTTTCGATTCCAGGGGCACCTGTGCAGTTTTTTGACATAAGCATATGGCATGTCACTGGGTCGTGAGCATGGCACTCAGTGGGTGGTCCTTCAGGCTTTACCTCTCTCCATCCCGCCTTCGTGTAGGAGGCCCCAGTGTCTGTTGTTCCCATCCTTATGCCTGTATGAGAACATGTAGTATTTGGTTTATTGTTTCTGTATTGATTTCATTGGCACGACGATCTCTGGCTGCAACCATTTTGCTGCAAAGGAAATGATTTTGTTCTTGTTAATAGCTGCACAGTATTCCATGTGTATATGTGTCACGTTTTCTTTATTCAGCTCAATGTTGATGGACACCTAGGTTGGTTCCATGTTTTTGCTATTGTGGATAGTGCTATGATAAATATGAATGTAAGTGTCTATTGAGTAGAAGAATTTATTCCTCTTTGGATATATACCCAAAGTATTGATTGACTCTTGGATTTAGAAGATAAGTATTATGACATAAGACTTTTACATAATAATGTGTCACTTAATGACAAGGATACTTTCTGGAAAACGTATCCTTGTATGAACATCATAAAGTATACTTATACAAACCAAGATGGTCTAGCTGACTACACCCGTAGGCTACCTGGCATAGACTGTTACTCCTAGGATACAGACCCGTACAGCATGTTCCTGTACTGAATACTTCAGGCAATTGTTACACAATGGTATTTGTGTATCTATGCATAGAAAAGATACAGTAAAAATATGTTATAAAAGACACACAAAAAAAGTGTAGATGGTACTTACCATGAATGGAGATTGCAGGACTGAAATCATAAGCTGTCTTTGGATGCTAGGCTTCTTGTAATTGTAGTCTTGGATATCCAACTTGTCTCTTTTTTGTTTTAGTTTTGTAAAGACTTTGGGTGAGTTAGTGAGTAAATGTGAAGGCCTAGGACATTATTATAGTCTTTACAAACATTGTATGTAGACTTAAATTCTTAATACACTTAAATTCACTAAATATTTTATAAAAAACGATTTTTCTTTCTTCGATAATAAATTAACTGTATCTTACTATAACTTTTTTCCATTAAAAACAACTTATTAACTCTTTTGTAATAACACTTTACTTAAAACACAAGCACATTGTACAGTTACACAAAAATGTTTTATTTCTTTATATCTTTATTCTATAAGCTTTTTTCTATTTTTACAATGTTTTTTTTTATTTTATTACTTTTGAAATTACTTTGTTAAAAACGGAGACCCAAACATACACATTATACTAGACTCACAAAGTCAAGGTCACCAATATCCCTCTCTTCACATCCACTCCTTGTCCCACTGGAAGGTCTTCAGAGGCAACAACACACATGGAGCTATCATCTCCTATGATAACAATGTCTTCTTGTGGAATACTTACTGAAGGATGTGTTGAGTCTGTTTTACATCTCACTTCTTTTTATTTAAGTAGAAGGTGCACACTCCAAAATAACATTAACAAGTATGGTAGAATAAATAAATTAACCAGGAACGTAGCTGATTGTCATATCAAATATTATGAACAGTACATAATTACAGGTGTTGCATTTTTATATGACTGACAACATAGTAGGATTTTTTTTATGCCATTATCACCACACATGAGTATCATATTATGCTACAATGCTACAAAGACTGGTATGTCATTAGTGTACAGAAATTGTTTAGCTGCGTTATAATCTTATGAGAGCATCCTGATGCATTTGTCACTGGCCAAAGTGTTGCTATGTGATAAATGAATTTCCAATATTATTTTATAGTATTATGATATAATACATTAATTCCAGTATTATTATTCTAATTTGTTTATCAATTACACTTGTCACTTAAAAAATTACATTAACTCACTATTAACCTGGAAAATAATTGAATTATTTTGTATGAAACAAAAGTGCAGGCTAAGGAAAATTGCAAAGAATTAAAGAGTTTCACTGAAAAGAAAAAACTGCCCCAGTAGATACTTCTTTAATTTTAGGACATAATGAAATAGCTGTTTTAAAGAAATCGTTTTATATCATTCACTTGATTATTTCTTTGCTTTCCTTTATGGTTTTTCCACTTACTTGATCATTTCTATAGTACAAAATTTAGTTGGCCATGTTTTTAATTGTATATTCATATTTATGTGATTTTTTGTCTTTTTAAAAAATTTTGATAAGACCCATTCATATTGTTACAAGTAGACTTTGTTTTTATCCATATTATTTCTTTTTGTGCACACTTCACATTTATTCATTCTTTTGTTAAAATTTGTGCAGATGAGCTGTTTCAAGCTCTGAGAATAATACTGTGACAAACATTTTTGCATATATCTTTTGGTATGCAAGCTAATAAGTTACTTTAGTATACTGCCTACAATTAAATTGTTGGATTATTGAGCATATGTATACTCAATCATATAATGTCAAATCACAGTGAATCAATTTATACTTCCACCAGAAGAGAAACAGAGAGAAAGAGAGAGAATTTATGTCATACATCCTCTTTAATAATTTGATGCTGTCAGTACTTGTTTTCTTATTTAAAAAATGTATTTTGTCAATCTACATACGTGTGGTGTTTCCTTGTATTTTTAACTTTAGTTTCTCTAATTTTTTTTTGAGTCGGAGTCTCACTCTGTCGCCCAGACTGGAGTGCAGTGGCCTTTCCTGGCCACCGCAGCCTCGGCCTGCTGGGATCCGGCGATCCTTCCGCCTCAGCCTTCCAAGTAGCTGGAACGACAGGCGCGCGCTACCACGCCCGGCTAATTTTTTTATTTATTGTAGAGATAAGTTCTCGCCTGCCCAGTCGGGTCTCAAACCCGCGGGCTCAGGCAATTCACTCACCTCAGCCTCCGAAAGGCGCGGGATTACAGGCTGAGCCACCGGGCCCAGCCTAGTTTCTCTAATTATTAACATTTTTAAAAAATCATGGTCTCTTTCTGTCACCCAGGCTAAAGTGCAGTGGCATGACCACAGCTCACTGCAGCCTTGATCTCCTGGGTTCAAGCCAAACTTCTTCCTCAGCCTCCTCAGACTCTGGAAGGCAAGTGCACACTACCATACCTGCTATTTTTTGAATTTTTTGTAGCGGCAAATCTCACTGTGTTGCTTAAGCTGGTCTTGCCCTTCTGGCTCAAGGAGTTCTCATGTCTTGACCTCCCAAAGTACTGGGATTACATACATGAGCAACCATGCCCAGCCAGTTTCTCTAGTTATTAAAGAGAAATAACTGCAAGACATATTTTCATGCAGTTTTGGTCTATATTAAGGAAGTTATAAAGAGAAGTTTTTTTTTTAGTAAATGCCACTAATGCTTATTTATGTCTTTTATCCATGTAGATTTTTTTTTCTCTATCTTCTTTTTGACTTGCTTCATAAACGAAATTCTTACTTTTAATGTAATCTAATGTATTGCTTCTTCTAAGTTAGTGGTTTTGAATCTTGCTTAAGGTATTCTTTTTCGGTCCAAGATCATGTAGATATTGTCCTTCAACATTTCCTGAAAGTTTTATATTGCCTATTTTATAATTGTCTATAATCCATCAGGCATTGATTTTGAGTGTGGAAAGGAGAAGAGATCCAATTTCACTTTATTGGCAAATAGAGACATTTAATTTCTTCACTACCATTTACTGAAGAAAACAAACCAAGAAAACTCTTCTCATCCACTGCTGTACATGCCACTTTTGTCTTGAATCAAGGGTTTGTGTGTATTTCTCTATTTTGCGCTCTTTAGTCTTTTCAACTGCCAATAATACTTTCTCTTAATCACTGTGGCTCTGCTATAGATATTAATATTTGGTAGATAATTCTAAATATACTCTGCTAGGATGTTATTTTCCAAGAATGTTTGTCCATTTTGTTTCTATGTGTTTTGTATAAATTGTGAAATCCGTTCTACATAAATGCACACTTACGTAAATAAAACAAAATAAAAAAACTGCTGCTTTCTATTGGAATTGTCTTGAGTCTATAAATCATGTAGAAATAATTGACTTCTACTCGATAATGATTTATGCAATACAACACTGTTTATATAATTTATCTTGATAATATTTAATATTTGATCTCATGTTCTCTCAGCAGTATTGCTACATTTGATGAAACATATCATTGGGTACTTGAAGTTTTTAATCAATTTTAGGTGATTACACACATATACACATGTATATTAAACATGTGATTATACAATTTATTGGAGTTTGTATGTAGTAATAAGATTAATTTTATCTATCAAACCTGATAAATTTTTATTACTTTTAAGAATGTAGTTATTATTTCTTTGGACTTATACATACTCTAAATTATATTATCTCTGAATAATGACAATTTCTTCCTTTCCAACATTTACCCATCTACCTCCTCTGGGTTTTTTCACCTTCTTGCTTTACTATTCAATTTAGGTCCTCTGGAACAACATGATATTGAATAGTAGTGGTTTAATAGTGTGACATATTCATATACATGTGTATTTTTAGTTGAAAATTCCAATATGCATATGTTGGGTTTTTCATTGCCTGGGTTATTATTACTATTGTGTGTCTGTGTGTGTGTGCATGTATAGATTGTCAATATAAATAACTTAATAATATATACATATATATAGTTTCCAACTTTTAGACAATATACATACATGTATAGAACTCTACGTATTACCCAGTTAATTTAAGCGTTTTTACTTAGCACTTTTTCTTATTTAAATCCCTTATGTTTACAAGTACATATCCTCCTTGTGAATCTTAAATTTTGTCTTCTTGTCTTTGATATTTTTTTTCTTCTTCTACTACTGTCTATGCTTTTTTCTTCAAGTTCAGTTCCTCCTTTTGTCTCATTTCTTCTCACTATTCCTCTACACAATCTTTGTGGTCCTTCAGAAAGATGCTGGCTTCATTGAATGTTTTATGTTTGTATAATTTTCTTCCTGATAAGCTTTCATATGTTCATCAGTTTTACTATGTTTTCACATTTTATTCCATGTAATCTTTATATTGATATTTTGAAAATTCTGAGACTAGGACAGTCTCCCCTCTAGCATGGTATTTTTCAAATAGAATGTCTATCCCTGACTCTAGCAGAGTATTTTTAGAATAGGATACCTACAACCCTGATGTATTTCCGTTGGTTAGAAGATACAGGACTAAAACAACTTTTATTAACCAGAATATAATCCCAAATGCGGTTGTAAAATAAACTAGATTGTTCTGATTCGTTTTCTTTCTTTCTTTCTTTCTTTCTTTCTTTCTTTCTTTCTTTCTTTCTTTCTTTCTTTCTTTCTTTCTTTCTTTCTTTCTTTCTTTCTTTTCTCCCTCCCTCCCTTCCTCCCTCCCTTCTTTCCTTCCTTCCTTCCTTCCTTCCTTCCTTCCTTCCTTCCTTCCTTCCTTCCTTCCTTTCTTTCTCTCCTCTCTCTTTCTTTTTCTTTTGGTTATGTTTAACCCATTCTTTCAGAGACATCGTTTGTGCTTTTGCAGGTCCTCTGAGGACTTCGATACTCCCGATATTCCCTCTTTGGCCATATTTTGCCTCCTCTATATATACAACCCTTTCCAAGAGTAATCCTCGAGTTCCTGGCTAAGTCAACTCCTACAAATGTGCACAGAAATGGACTAAAGCTTTAAAAACTCATGTTGGTATTTATGCTCATCTTTCAGATTTTGCTTGTCTATCAAGGCATAGTTCAAAAAATGGCCAAACCCATGGGAGTATTTATAGCCTAATCTGCACCACCTATTATCACTTCCACAAATACCTGTTACCTTCATGTTTTCTGCACTATGCAACACTGCAGGTTGTTCCCTGTTCTATGAATTTAATGTGCTTATATTCTAAATCATACTGCTGATGCTTGCTTATATTCTCAGTACAATTTAGAAAGCGTGTGTGAGTGTGCACACGTGTGTGTGTGTTTTGTAGATTTTGACTGCTGAGTTAAAACACAAAGAAGACTATCGTACAGCTTCCTAAAGCAGTTCCCGTTTTAGGAGTGGTTGTAGCCACTTTGAATTATCCAGGGACTTTTGGGTTGTAAGATTTTGAAACCTACCCAAAATGATTTAGGTAAAAATGGAAAATTAATGTCTCAAAGATTTCATAGCTCCCTCCGGGGTATGAAATAATAATAACAGGACTCTTAAAAATCAGAATGAATATCAGGGTGTAGAAGTCTAGTAATCAGTATTTATAATTCAATTCCCATGTTATTTGGGAACAGTTCAAACCCCATACAATTCCTCAGATCAACCTTTACCATTCTTAAACCAGAAAATGATCTCTAAGCCCCTCCCTATTCTTACACTCATTAGTTTATCAGATTGGTTATTGTGTCGCTGTAATTAGACTGAAAATGTTTTAATAATTGCGTCTCACATTTTTGCAGGCTTAGCAACTTACAACTGGCCACAAAAACAGTTCAGTGAATATTTGACACACTTGTTAAGGTTTCAGTAGTTCACTGTTAGGGCAATTAAGTAAATAAACTGATGTTATACAGAAGTATCGATATAGGAAGCAGTCCGTATTTGTTTTTCAGTGTGGGTCATTTTGTGGATTGGTGGAAGAAGACAAATTCTTGAGGAACATTGAGTAGTAATGTCCAAACTTTTAGAAATAAGGATATCACTATTCAAGAGAAAGTATTTGGTCTCTAAATAGATGGCATACTCCTCATTTTTCATTGATCTGCCAGATAGTTTCACAGCTCTTCGTATTTAAGTGAATTTCTTTCAAGCATCTAAATAAAGTCTTGAATAGATGTGAATTCTAATCTGATAAATGCATATAGCTTTCCTTAGCACTTTAAAACAAATGTGTCAGCCTGACTCTGGTAGATTTTTTGGTTGTTGCTGTTCTAGTTTTCTAGAATACTCTGAGCACAATGGAAGAAAGATGGTGGTGGTGGCCAGCAGGGGAATTTATTTTTGTAGTTGTTGTTGTTTGTTTTCTCTTGAAAATTCATAAACCTGAGTAGCATTCCAAGAATCTGCCTCATTATTACTTTAATATTTTTGAAGCTCTTTATTACCATTGTTTTGAATATGTAACCATACTAGAATAGAAAGTAAACCAGGATATATTGAGGCCATACTATCTGGAAAGTTCTTATAAATAATCATATTTTGTTTGAGAAATCTGTAATTTAATATTCTTAGATATATTTTATTTAAGTACACCAATTCATACACTGAATAAAAGATTTTCAGCAAGTCTTTTAGACATTTTGCTTTTTGTTTATTATAATGGTTAAAAAAATCCTTGATATAAAAAATAATAATGAAAGTAACCATGATGGACTATGATGATATATTGCTAAATAATGATTATTAACATTTTAATGTGTACATTCCATAATAGTATATTTACATAATTAACCCTAGATTGCATATATAATTTTCTATCCTTTTTTATATTTAGCACTCTATCACCAGCATTATTCTGTACACCATGATATAATCAATATTTTTGTCCAAACTTTGTATTAGGAGCTAGTATGTGATATAAACTTGAAATATAACTTATTCTCTCTAACATGGAGCTGAGAAGAAGGATCCAAAATATTGGTTTGGGTTCATTTAAATTTATATAAATGGATCTATTGTCAAGCAAATCCATCCACTTAAGCAAGCTAAACAAAGTACAAATCTGAGTGTGAAACCACAGGACAGAAACTAGAAAAGAAACCAAACACTTATAGCAGTAGAAGAGATGTAGATTCTAACCAATTTTTAAACATGTAAAATTTTAGAAAATGTTGAATCTAAAATTTAGTGTCTGGTTTACTATGTGTCTGAGTTTTTCTTTTAGATAATAATGATAATAATTTTAAAAGTTTACAGTAAGTAATATATATTTATTTTAGGAGGGTAAAAACATAAAATTTTAAAAATTACTTGAGGCTGGAGATAATTAAAATATTCTCTTATCTTCTGTGAAACTGTCAGAAGACTCTATAACATATTTTCATCTGTTTCTAATAAGATGTTCATATTCTTTGATAATTACTTTGCCATGTTTTATTCTTTCTGGAACTGAAAATTTAAAAACTAATATAGTATATGGAAAATAGGTGTCAGCAAATACAATAGTCTTCTCTTTTTTTTTTAAAACATATTTTTTATTATAAAATTGTGGGATGAACCAGGCTCGGTGGCTCAACCTGTAATCCCACGCCTTTGGGAGGCTGAAGTGAGCGGATTGCCTGAGCCCGCGGGTTTGAGACCTGCCTGGGTAGGCGAGACCTCATCTCTACAATAAAATTTTTTTAAAAATTAGCTGGGCATGGTAGCGTGCGCCTGTAATTCCGGCTACTTGGAAGGCTGAGGTGGAAGGATCGCCGGAGCCCAGCAGGTCGAGGCTACAGTGGCCAGGAGTGGCCACTGCACTCCAGTCTGGGCGACAGAGTGAGACTCCAACTCAGAAAAAAAAAAAAAAATTATAGGATACAGTTAAGGGTTAGGTATACAAATGTGCATTGTTCAGGCACCCTTGCTGATAAGGGGTGTCTCCCCGTCCCCAGACAGATATTGGCTACCTTAATCCCACCTCCTTTCTCCTCCCTGCCCCCCCATGTTTCCAGCCACTGTCAATCCTTTTCTTATAGTATTATGATAGTTGTTCAAGGTCCACTTATGAGTGAGAACATGTGATACTCAGATCTTTGTTTTTGTGAGAGGTCACTCAGTATTATAGACTCTAGTTCCATCCAGGTTGCTGCGAAATTCATGATTTTTTTTCTTTTTTATGGCTGCATAGTATTCCATCGTGTATATATATCACATTTTAAAAATCCAGTCCTCTTTGATGGACAGCATAGTCGGTTCCAGGTTCTTGCTATTGTGAACAATGCTGCAATAAACATTCGTGTGCAGGTATCTTTTTTATAGAGTGATTTGAGTTCTTCAGGATATATTCCCAGTAGGGGGATTGCGGGGTCATATGGGAGGTTGATATTTAGAGCTTTTAGGAATCGCCACACTGCTTTCCACAGAAGTTGTAGTTTGCACTCCCACCAACAGTGTAGTAGTGTTCCCTTTTTACCACATCCTCTCCAGCAATTGTTATTTTTTGAGTTAGTGATAATTGCCATTCTCACTGGAGTGAGGTGGTATCTCAGTGTAGTTTTGATTTGCATCTCCTTGATGATTAGTGAGGTTGAACATTTCTTCATGTGTCCGTTGGCCGCTTGGATGTCTTCCTTTGAGAAGTATCTGTTCATATCTTTTGCCCACTTTATAATGGTGTTGTTTGTTTTTTTCTTTTCAGCACGTTTGAGTTCCTTGTATATCCAAGATGTTAGGCCTTATCCTAGCAAACCGGATTCAACAACACATCTCAAAAACCATCCATCATGACCAAGTAGGCTTCATCCCTGGTACGCTAGGCTGGGTCAACATTCGTAAAACCATAAATGTAATTAAATACATCAACAGATGTCAAAACAAAAACCACATGATTATATCATTAGATGCAGAAAAAGCTTTTGATAAAATCCAGCACCCCTTCTTGATAAAAACCCTCGAACATCTAGGCATACGGGGAACATACCTCAAAATAGTAAAAGCCATCTACAAGAAACCCACAGCCAGTATGCCCCTAAACAGACAAAAATCGGAACCATTTTCCCTGAAAATTGGAACAAGACAAGGATGCCCACTCTCACCCCTCCTGTTCAATATATTATTGAAAGTCCTGGCTAGAATAGTCCTCTCATATATGTGGTTTTGCTTTACACAGTTTCACTCACTCACGGTTGACTGTGTTCTAAAAACATTAAACAGAAAACTACCGAAGTAAACAATATATATGTTTTAAATAGTGCTTCATAATTCTGCCTTGCATGGTGTAATTGTGCCTTTCTACTCTGTCCAGCCTGGGACATGTGTCATCCCATTGTCCAGCGTCTCTATGCTCTATACACCACCTCCACCAGTCACTTAGTAACTGCCTTGATTATCATATTGAAGAACAGTGGTAAGTGGTGAAGACACATTTTTAGTTTGATGTAAGCCCATTTGTCTCTTTTTTCCTTTGGTTCCCTGTGTTTTTGAGGTCTTAACCCTCAACATTTACCCAGACCAATGTTCTATAGCATTTTACCAATGTTTTCTTTTAGTAATTTCATAGTTCTGGGCCTTACATTCAAGTTGGTAAATTTACTGAATTGATTTTTGTATGTAGTAGTACATTGGGACATAGTTTTATTCTTCTGCCTATGTAGATCCAGTTTCCTGAGCATCATTTGTTAAAAAGACTGTACTTTCTCCTAATGAAACAACTAACCGTGAAAGGACAACATACAGAATGAGAGGAAATATTACACATTTTCCATCTTTCAAGGATCAATAACCAGAAAATCGAAGGAACTAAAAAAACAAGTTTAAAAAATGGGCTAAAGATCTGAATAGACATTTTTCAGAAGACATACAAATGGCCAAAAGGTGTATTAAAAAGGTTCAACATTACTAATTATCATGAAAATGCAAATCAAAACCACAATGATATATAATCTCATCCTCATTAGAATGGTTATTACCAAAAGCACAAGAAATAACAAATGTTGGTAAGAATGTGGAGAAAGGGGAATGGATCCTTGTTCACTGTTGGCAACAATGTAAACTAATACAACCACTATGGAGAAAGGTATGAAGGTTCTTCAACAAAACTACAAATAGAACTGCCTTATGATCTCACAATTCCGCTTCTGGGTATATAACCAAAAGTACGGAAACGTGTGTATATCCAAGAGATTTCTGCACTCCCATGTTTACAGCAGCACTACTTACAATAGCCAAAATATGGAATCAACCTAAGCGATCCATCAAGAGACAAAAGGAGAAAGAAAATGTCATAGCTATACACAATGAAATATAATTTAGTAATAAAAATAATGAAATTCTGTCATTTGCAGCAACATAAATGGAACTGGAGGAAATTGTGTTAAATGAAATAAGACAGGCATTTTTCAAACAGATTTTGCATGTTTTCTCTCATATGTGGAAGCAAAAAAATCAGATCTCATAAAGGTTGAAAACAGAACGCTGGTTTCTAGATACTGGGAAGGGAAGGCGGGGAGGAGATGATGGGAAGTTGATTAAAGGGCACAAAAATACAGTCAGAAGGAATAATAGTATTATAGGAATATACCATATACTAATACCAGTATACTGTAGTATGGAAGGAATGATAGCATTATAGAGAAATCATAGCTAAGAAAAATGTGTTGTATACTTAAAGTAGCTAGAAGAAAATAATTGTAATGTGTTCCACACAAATAATATGTTTGAGGGGCTAGATATTCCAATTACCCTGATTTGAATATTACCCATTGTATAGAGACATAAAAATACCCCCAAAACATGTAGAATTGTGACGCAACCATAAAAAATACAAAAAGAAAAAAGGAAAAGTATAGTACTGTACGTGTAGGGTTTGGTACTATCCTTAGTTTCAGGCATTCACTGGGGGCCTTGAAAGGTGTTCCCTTCAGATCAGGAGGGGCTATTGTGCTTAGCAAAGAATTTCTATCTATTTAGCTACCTCATGGAGCCTGGTAGGCAGTTAACATATTTTGTTCCTGGGTTCTAACATTCAGCCGTGTTGAAGTGTCCACAATTCACATTCCCATCGAGCCTGAGAAGAAGTCCTTAGTGGCCACCGAAGCCCTCAGAGGAATGTCCTCTGTGGACCAGACTGTGTCGATTCCCACTCGATCCCCACTTGTCCATTGTCATATCCCAGAGGACAGATTCTCATCTCTACATGCCAGGCACTGATCTCTTCTTGGGGTGCTCTGGGTTTGCTGTCATACAGACCCTCCCCGGAGATTTCTGTGGTGCACCCTCAGTTCCCGTTCTCATTTTTGTGTCTTCCCTCAGCTCAACAGGGGCTGCTCTGTAACTACTAAGTCCTGTGGGATCCTAGCTTTGCGTTGGCCATCACTTTTTCTTCATAGAAGATTTATGAAAAAACATTATGAATCTTCCACTTGCATTGACACACATCTCTAACCCAAATGATTTTTCTTTCCCCATCCTTTTTTGGCTGGCAGCTGGTGAGGTTCTTTTCTTCTGCATTTATGGCTAAGGTCATCTGAACTCACACAGTCACAACTCATTGCCTGGCACTGATGATACTGTCATGGCTTGCCACAAGTATAATCCTCCCAAGTACAATTTTCCAGCTACCAATCTTCCTGATTAATGACGACTTTTAGCTGGGCTCCTTATAGCCCTATGGAACTTTGATTCAATATCATGGAATTCTTTTGATATGGCTCACAATGAATACTGCTTTTTTAAAAATCATCAATGTAGCTGTTAAATTCTCACCATCATGACCTCCATGACAAGGTGGCAGACGGCGTAAGGGAGGTCATCCGAGATCTGCTCTAATGCCCAGCAGAGCCTGACAGACTGGCCCTTCAACATCTTTGCCTAAACAGACTGGCTCAGGGGAAGCACAAATGAAACATCACACACCATCTTGCCTGAACACATTTATCATAATTAAGATTGCCCATAACATTATCTGGACACCTGAGAGTAGACGTTTTCAGAAAGTGCCTCGCCTCAGAGATCGGGATTTTCATTTTCTCCCAGATGCTATGGGTCTTGAGAACACGGCATCTCGTCCTTGAAGCATTTCAGCCACACGCCCTTTTTGCTTCAGACGTCCTCTAAACTAGGTTGGGATAACTCCACATAGTTTCCACATTGAGGCCTGGGAACTGAAAGTTGGTGTGGATATTCTGAGAGAAGTGATCATTAAAAATGTCCCAAGACACATGTGTGTGTATATGTATTTCAGGTGTAATTATTAACCTCGATATTTTGGAGCTTTTCCAAATGGATTAATTGCATTCTGCCAAGACCAAGTACTCCATGTATTTTGAATTGAGGATTTATCTTTCTTCTCATCTTAAAAATCTACTCAGGAATTTATTCATGTCAGCTGGGCTCAGTGGTCTGCACCTGTAGTCGCAGCTACTCATGAGGCTTAGGTGGGAGGATTCCTTGAGCCCAGGAGTTTAAGGTTAGCCTGGACAACATAGTAAGAGCCTTTCTCTGAAATAATTTAAGAAAATAAAAAAGTAAGACTAACATCACAGACTGCCCTCAGAACATTCCCACGTGTGATTGGTGAAGAATTCAGCATCCTAACATGAAAGTCTTTTCTTAAGCAATTGTAGTGGTGCTTTCAGAAGAGAAGTTATACTACAAAGTTCATTTAGGTAATAATTGTCTGTTGATATCTGATGCTTATCACACCAAAATAATAAAAATTGAGAATAAAATAAGCACATCTTTAACCTGAAGGAAAAAAAAAAAAGATTACTTGCATATAGTTCAAAGTAACACTAGAAGAACCAGTCCTATAATATGGCTGTAGGATGAAATGAAAACCTTCCCTCCAAATGCATTTTGCAGGTTAAATTTTGTTAGTCAAGTGGAATTTGTTCATTTTGTCTGTCACATGTCCCCTGAGGCCTAATAATCATGAAACTTTAGTAGGCCTTGTCATAATATCCTCTTTCACTTGTACAAACATTTGCCTCAGGAGTTTGGATGACCTGAAGATTGACTATATTAGCTCTGTACTTTTCATCCTGCCTTGTTTGCTTCCACGATGAATTCCTTTTCTCTCTCTTTCTTTTTTCTCATCTCACTCTGTTGCCAGGCTGGAACGCACTCACACGATCTGCAGCCTCAACATTCTGGGCTCTGGCAACCTTCCACCTCAGCCTCCCAAGTTGCTGGGACCATAGACACACACCACTATATCCAGCTAATTTTTTTTTTTTTTTTTTTTAGAGACAAAGTTTTGTTATGTTGCTTATGCTGGTCTCAAACTTTTAGGTTCAAGCAATCCTTCTGCCTTGGCCTTCCAAAGTGCTGGGATTATAGGAGTGAGCCACCATACCCAGCCTATAACTTCCTTCTTAATAATGGTAATAAAAATAATGATGATGATGAAAACAGTAATGGAACCAATTTAGCAATTATTATATTCCAGGAACTGAGTTATAAATATTAAATATATTATCTCATTTAATCCACTCAGAAAACCTCTTCAATATTCAGAGTTGTTCTGATTCTACAAATAGAGAAACTGATACTGCAAAAACTAAGTAACCTGTTCAAAGTCACAATTTTTAGACGATAGATTAAGACTTTAGAATATGTTTGTTTGACTTCAAAGTCTGTGCTTATAACTATGATACTTTTGCTTGCATAGCTAAATGTATGTTACATCTTGGCATAATTAAATAAACAGAGAAACATAGCCAGGCATGGTGGCATGTGTCTGTAGTTCCAACTACTTGGAAGGCTGAGGCGGAAGGATCACCTAAGCCCAGCAGGTTGAGGCTGCAGTGGCTGTGAGTGTGCCACTGCACTCCAGGCTGGGTGACAAGAGTGAGACTCCAATTCAATAAACAAACAAGAAGAGAAACAGAAACAAAATCAAAACAATGCACTATCTGTGCATGATGGACATTGGGTTAAAATGCTTGGTTTTTGCTACTACAGTGTGTTTTTGAAAAGTATCTCAAGTTTATAAACTATAAAACTCTGATATAGTTATTATTATTTATAAAACCCCAAGTGTCTATGAGACCATTTTTATGGATTCTCAATGTAGAGATTAGTTTTATGATAACCATTTGGAACCATTAATTGTGTCAATACTCTCAGTTGCAACCCTATCTACTGTGAAAGAAACAGGGTGGAAATGTGTACAGATGATCACCTTAAGAGGGGTGACCAGTTCCCTGGGTTACCAGTCTTAAAGCAGAGAACTATAGGGCAGTCACCACTCAGTGTATCTTATATTCCATTGACCTTTACAATAAAATACTACAATGGGTATTTTACAATCCAATAAGAAGAGTTCCTTGATTCACTAATCTTGATGTGATGGGAGGAACTGCCACAGAGTATAATTGAAGTGGCACAAGTAAGACAAGCCCAATTTTTTTTTTTTTTTGAGTTGGAGTCTCACTCTGTCGCCCAGACTGGAGTGCAGTGGCCGCTCCCGGCCACCGCAGCCTCGACCTGCTGGGCTCCGGCGATCCTTCCGCCTCAGCCTTCCGAGTAGCCGGAATTACAGGCTTGCGCTACCACGCCCGGCTGATTTTTTTATTTATTGTAGAGATGAGGTCCCGCTGCCCAGGCGGGTCTCGAACCCGCGGGCTCAGTCAATCCACTCACCTCAGCCTCCCAAAGGCACAGGATTACAGGCTGAGCCATCGAGCCCGGCATGCCCAGTTTTTTAAGTCTCCGAAAAAGACAAGTGTCCAATTTTGATATTTGCTGTAAACCACACCACATAAACCTTTGGCCAATAGAATGACTGTGGCCTTTTCAAGCAGAAGATTACAACACCAACAAGGATCAGGGTCAAGATGATCACTGAGGGAATCTGGTTTCCTAACCAGGACCCTCTTTATGAGACCATATTTCCTTTCTCAGAAAGATTTGTTGAATTTCAAATGAGCTTCTCAATGCCATCAGTAACAAGCAGTCAGTTTTCCATATCCGCATTCAGGAATTCAACCAACTATGGATGAAATATACTTTTTAAAATGATGGTAGCATCTGTACTGAACATGGGCAGACTTTTTTTTTTATTATTTCCTAAACAATACAGTTTAACAACAATATCTAACATTTACACTGTATTAGATATTGTAAATAATCTAGAGATGTTGGTATAGAAAGTGTATAGGTTATATGCATCTACAGTGTCATTTGATATAGGGGACTTGAGTATTTATGGATTTTGGTATCTGTAGGGGTTCTAAAATCAGTTGCCTGTGATATCGAGAGATGATTGTGCATGACTACAGTCAGCTAGGTGAAGCAGGCTTTGCTTACATGCCTGTTCTGTATTCGGTTTGAGGTTAATGACACACACCAACTTTATTTTCTTGATAACTATAAAAATTGTAACTCTTGCTATTCACAAATGGAACCTGAGGTTCTAAGAGATTACGTGACTCCCCTAAGGTCACACATCACAGGCTGCGTGTCTTCTGTCATGTCATCTGCTCTTTATCTATCACAAAGTGACAGCAACAAGTTGACATTTTTTTACCTAACAAGGTGAGGAAGCAGTGTTGCTCAAGCATTTGCATACATCTTAAAATTATACTAGCAATTACACATGCACATTACCTCATTTAAACCTGTAGTATAGGGGTGAGATAAGTATTATTAATATAACTTCATGGATGCAGAAAATTAGGTGCAGAAAAATTAAACTGCCTGAAGAAACCACCTAGCTTATGGTTCAGTAGACGAGAAGACTTGAACCAAGTTTTGCATATCTGCCAACATTTATGTTCATTCTAGTAACTTCCAAAGGAAAGCCACTTCACAAATGGTCTTTTATTGTCTTTATGAAATATCCTTTACTGTTGTCAAAGGATGATGTTTCACTGAACATATTGGTAATTCACAATGGCAGAATTTCTCCAACAATACAATGCAATTACCTCTCTACTAAATTGCTGCCTTAGAAAATACTCTAAAAAAGAAAGCGTGAAGCAACTGGGTTAACCCACTTCTGTCATTTCAAAGTAAGAATGAGATTTAATTGTTCACCAAGAAGGAATTATTCCTGTTAGAGTAATTTCCTGATATCTCACTTCGGTATATTGGGTTTCAGGCATCTCTCGACTGGTCAAGAATTGCCAACTAACGCTTTGGGCAAAGAAAATAAGATCATCTTCCATCTTTCTTTAAATAAAGTTCATTCTGTAAAACAGCACATATTTCCTAAAGCTACATCAGAAAGTGCAGCAAGGTTGCACTTTCATTCATGTCAGCCCACGTGAATGACGTGGGCTGACATCAATTATTTCCATTCTGGAAACACACAAGGCAAGAAGGCATTGCTATGCAACTTTTGCAGTTTTTGATTTCCTTATGTGGAATTCTGCCTTTGGCTGCGAAGGACCCCATAAATATTTACTAAGCAGCATCTCTGTGTCAGGCACTTGATATATGTTGTGAAATGAGTGAATAAAATGCAGAACTGTCCTAAAGGCATTTATAGCTAATGGAACATCAGTCCTCTACACACTCACGCCTGACCAGGAGAAGTACACAGGCATGCCCACAGACATGTGGAGCTTTCTAGGCTTTGCCTGGAGGACCGTGGTGTCTTCACAAAGTCCAGGCACAGTCCAGGTCCTCAAGGAATAGGTTTAATTTGCAGGAGGGAACAAGATCATTAAATATATGAAGCTGCAGGGGACTCCATTTATCAATCTTTTATTTCATGAAGCTCATTGCTTTCTGGGGAACCTCCTGGACGTTTCTTCTCTTAAAGTGTGATGACCATGTAAGAGGTAGTAGAAAACATTCGCTTTCAAGGCATGAGTTTTAATTCCAGCTGTAATACTTACAAATTGTATAATCATAAGCTAAGCTCTCTCAACCTTGGGGATCTCATCTGAGTAGTGTATAGCTACTGCTTTCCTCACAAAACCGTGAGAGCAAAAAGAAATGAAGTATGTCATAATGTCTATGCAGATATCAGCTTCACTAGTTGACAGTTTCTCTAACAAAATACTTTAGAATGAGTGAGAAGGTAACCTGGAGAACATTTTGTCTCCTTTTAAAACCTGAGATCCTAAGTTAAGAATACATGAGTTTTTCTAGAGCTTTGTATTTACTGGTGTCAAATCCAGATCATTCAGTAAATCTAATTCTTCTGCTTTTTTGTTTGAGCTAAAACAAATGTCCTTCTAATATTAGCTAGTCCTTGGTTCAGAATACAAAAAAAAAATTCTTTTTTTTTAACCTCGGAGATTTTTACTGTCCTCCTGAATCCCCAAATGATACCCTGCTCCCGTGGCCTGAAGCCTGAGCAGTTTGGTGTCGTTGGTCTCAGACACAACTTTGCCGTCCACTGTCCTGCAGATGGTGGTCTTTTGGTTGGTCTGATTGGAGCTGCTGCTGTCCAGGGCATCACTGAGACTGAAGTCCTCCCCTTCCTCCAGCAGGTGGTAGTAGGTGGCAATCACAACCTCCAGACTGACCTTGATGTTCAGCAGGGCCTGGTAGTCCTGGGCCTGATGCTGGTCCTCTACCTGGGTCTGTGCCAGGTCAAACTCCAGGTGCAGCAAGGCGCCACTGAGCTGCTCCATTGGCATGGTTGAGCAGGCCTCCACTTCCCTCAGGCTGTTCTCCAAGCTGGCCTTCAGGTTTCTCATCGAGTCCGGGTCGATCTCCAAGGACTGCTCTGTACGTCTCAGCTCCGATCTGGTGACCACTGTGGTGGTCTCCTCAGTCATCTGGGACCAGGTCTTGTCCAGCTCCTCTTGGTTCTTGTGAGCTAGCTCATCTTGCTGGGCCCCGATGTCCACCATGGTCTTGCTGAGGTCTTGAGACTGGGGGTCTTCACCTCCAGGGTCAACCCAGAGCTGGAAATCTAGGCATGTAGACCTTCTCACTCCTCCACTGGCACTGAGCCTCACCACTCGCCCGACCACGCACTCTACCACCTTCTCCACCAACTACTGATCTCTGGGCTCCAACCAGTTGCTCAGCGTCTGGGTCACCAGCAGCGTGGCCAGCATATATGCAGGCCCTGGCGACCCTGGATCCCGTCCTCTGTGTCCTGCTCCACCAGCTTTAGGGATGGTTGGGGTTCTGGGAGTCTGGCCACAGTCATGGCTCGGAATCTGGTGGGCATCCAGAATGAGAAGGAGACCATGCGAGAGCTGAATGACCGCCTGGCCTTTAATCTGGACAAAGGGAGGAACCTCAAGCCCCCAAATCAGAGACTGGAGAGGAAAATCCGGGAACACCTGGAGCAGAAGGGACCCCAGGTCAGAGACTGGGGGCATTACTACAAGACCATCGAGGACCTGAGGGCTCAGATCTTTGCATATTCTGTGGACAAAATCCACATTGTTCTGAAGATTGACAATGCCCATCTTGCTGGTGATGACTTTAAGGTCAAGTATGAGACAGAACTGGTCATGCACCAGTCCATAGACCGTGACATTAATAGGGTCCAAAAGGTAATTGATGACACCCATGTCACCCTGCTGCAACTGGAGACAGAGATTGAGGTGCTCAAGGAGGAGCTCTTCTTCAAGAACAAGAACCATAAGGCAGAAGTGAAAGGCCATTTTTGCTTTGTGTTTTTGGAGACAGGTTTTCCCTATGCCTCTCAGGCTGAATTTGAACTCCTGAACTCAAGTGAGATACTTCTGCCTTGACCTCTGGAGCAGCTTGGAGTAGCTGGCATGTACAATCATACCCAGCCCAATTCTTTATTTCACCAAATAGCCATTCAAATACCTAAAAACAAATTGAGTTACTTACACATCTCATCTTAGGAAATCTTCCTTTATTCCTATGTAAGGTAAGTAAATGTATGTTCAACTCCCTGAAGTCTGGAATTAAACTTCTATACATAAATGGAAGCTATTTTTTAAAATGTTTTTGGTGTTCACATTTCCCAAGAGAAAATTGGAATTTTTTTTCACATTGAGATAGAAAACAATATGTAAGTGTTTTTAAGAGGAAAAAAAGGCCTATCTTGAAACTGAAGAGTGAGTGATTGCTATCATATTCCTCTGTCTGAATGAAGATTGTTGGTAAAGGTGAGGGAATGCGGGCTTTGTGCATTGGAATAAAGCTGAATGCAGGTGAGCTTCTGAGTACAAGAGGCTTAGGGTGAAATGGAGACAGGGGGAGCTCAAGTTTTCTCTTCAAAGAAAGTTAGTTAACTTGAGAGTTTCACCAACGGCTACCCAGCTGATCAGGAGCTTGGAAATGGATGTCTCATGTGTATCTGAAATCATGAAACAGAAGTGGAAACAATTTCAATACTGAAATGGCCCTAAGAGGTCACCCTGTCCAGTGAGCTCCAAATTCAGCTGATAACCTGAACCACCAGAGGAGTGTTTTAAGCATACATGTTTCTGAGTTCCACTCTACACCTTCCTGAACCGTGCCTAAGAATATCTATGTGCTCCCTCCATCTTTTCAGCTTGTCAACTCTTGGTTACAATACAGCTGTGAGGCTTCAGGCGACATCCTTCCACCCAATACTAATTTCAAGGCAAGAAGAAAAGATGGCAGTGGGTTTTTTGTCTTACGAGGCACCATGTTTTTTTCTGAGGTAAAAATGTGTCCCAGAATCCAGACTTCTTCACCGCTCATTGTTTGCTACTAATTCATATGCCATTTCCTGAGCCAATGACTAGCTAAAGGCAATGAGCTTACCGTGGTGGCAATAGATCAGTAGTATTTCTGTCTGCATTCCCTAAGACAGAGGGTTTCCCTGTCTGAAGAATACCCAGTCTGTAGTGGTCCAGACAAAGCCAGGAGATTGATAGGGAACGAATGGCATCTGCCAAGGTCAGGAGTTGCTTGAACATAGGAAAGATACTCACAAGCCGGGCAGGCAAATGAACACCCAATGGCCAGCCTGCTGTATTTCCTAAAATTCCGCGGATAATTCGCTGCAGCCAGGAGATCCCTGCCATTTGGTGCACTGCCTTTCGTAAGCAGAGACCTAATCTATCCTTGACCTCTTCCATGAAGGAAGATATGGCTAGCAACCTGAAATATTCCAAGGACATACAAAAGTATTAGGAAAATAATGCAGTTTTTTTGACGTTTGTGCTGTCATAGTTTCCATGTCATGACAACACTCATTTTTGTTTTCTAAACGTCTCCTTAGCATTGTACCAAGTGCTTTGCCTGCATTATCTTCAGTTTCTATAACCGCTCTGTGATGGACACACTATTATCACATGGGAAGATTGTGGAAGAGGCGTTCTGATAGTTTGCCCAATATTAGAAAGTCAGGAAGTGATGGAGCTAAAATTTTATATTTCTTCAAGGCAGCAAAGTCTATTTCTGCTAAGGAGCTCTAGTAATTTTAGAAAATATATTTATCCCTACATAGGGCACACATTTCTTATATTGCAGAGGATACTTAATTAATGAGCTGATTTCAAAGACTACTTTAATTTTTTTTCATTATTTATTCGCTTATTCATGTATTTACTTTTTTTATTTCTGGCATTGCTGACATGACCACTCAGATTCTGCTCAGCTCTGGGGTGCCTGTTTTCTGTGGATACCTGAGTCCTTATCCCCAGAGAATGAAGGAGATTGTTTCCATGCAGTTCTTTCACTGACAACCTGTCCAGTCAACTATGCATGAAGACCCTTGACTGCAGCCACAATTAGCATATCTTTTGAAAAAGGCATAATCACCAAAATTTGCAAAGATAATTAACAGTCCTATCTTTCAGAAGAAAAATGCTCAGTATAGAGGAGGGAGTGAGGATGGCTGGGGAATTGACTATGACATACACACATTAAAAAAAAAAAGTAGTTGAATTGCCTTTGAAGGAAAATAATAGACTATCCCTTTACAAAATCTCCCGAGCTTCCCTTCAGCATTAAGTGTTTTCCTAGCCCTGCTTTTTCAGCACCATTCTTCCTGACCCTGTTA
This sequence comes from Carlito syrichta, assembly GCF_000164805.1. Classification (NCBI taxonomy): domain Eukaryota; kingdom Metazoa; phylum Chordata; class Mammalia; order Primates; family Tarsiidae; genus Carlito; species Carlito syrichta. The sequence goes on along the minus strand of NW_007252352.1, from coordinate 1,526,458 downwards.
ATTGATTTGGGGTTATTTCCTTTTTCTTTTCTCAGTCAAGAGCAAAGAATGAGGTGCTAACATTTGGCTGTGGCTTCTCTTGTTGTGTATTGCAATTGTGTGATGACTTTGACTGTCAACATCGCCAGGGTCCTATGAGTAGTTCTGAGATCATAGGCGAGTGTTTCTCTTGATCCAAAACATTAACTGCCTGACATTTATAGAATGTCCACCTTCTAGGAGCTGATGTATGTCCATAGACAACACAATGCAGTGCAGTTAAAGGAATCAGTCAAACAAATTCCCTGAGCTGCTTATTTAAGTCCCAAGAAACACTGCCTCAGTATGAGTAATGCAGTGGATATTTGACTTTTTAGCAAAGGCTGCAGATGATTCTAAATCCAAACACATATAGGTACCACTGCTATAGAGAGCAGTCTTTTTGGAGAGAGTCATGTGTGATTTTTGTTTTTTCATTTTGAAATCTAGATGACAACAAGAGAAGTATCATGCCCTAGGAAGCAAGAGGTTTATAAAATTTTCACTAAGGGATTTTAAAAAATTTTGTGACAAACTGACATGTCTGTTCTTCAAGAAATGTATATAAGAGCCATATAACATTCCACGGAGACATTTGTTACCCTTAAAGATAATCATAGAGTAACCTATTTTTTTTCTTTTTTTGGTACAGACCTCTTTTGTACATCTACCAGAATTTCTCATAGGGGTAAAATTGTTCATTTTCAAAAATCTTAGATATAGTGAAAACAATTACTTAAAGTGCCAGAAGCACATTTAAGTTCAAAATTAAGTTATGTTGAGTTTTTAATTGTTCTAAACTTTATGAACACATGGTGAGGTCAAATTTCTAATTTGGTAAATATGAAAACGTCAGATGGGATCTCTCACTGTGATTTCGATTTACATTTTTTTTCTGATTATTGCTGATGTCAATGATTTTTTATTGGTTGCAGTTACTTAGAATTCCATATTGTGAGTATATTTTTTATAATCTTCTGTCTCTAGGTATTGTTTTTTACTGTTGATTAGTAGAATTAAAAATACAATTAATGCTAACTTACTTTTGTTTTATACAGTATAAAGATCTTTTTCCAGTCTTTGGTGTCTTTAGAAGTTTTATGCTGTTGTTTATGTCAAAGAAGTTTTAAAATTTCATGTGCTTAAGTTATTGAATCTGTTTCTTTCAGACGTATGCTTTTCATGTCTTTTGCTTAAGTAATATTGCACTAAGCCCATGATATAAATATTTAATTTCCTACATTTTAAAAATTTTAGACAATAATTCTTATGTAGATATTTATTATAGTTAGAGTTGGTTATTAGTTTTGGGTTGAAGTCTTAATTCATATTTTTATGCATTACAATCAACTTTCCCAGACCATTTATGGAATAGTCATTTCTTTCAACTACTATATGATCTGCATTGCCATCTCAATAGAATGTCAAATTCTGTTCTGCTTTTTTGGGGATTTTTTTTTTTTTGGAGTCAGAGTCTCACTCTTGTCACCCAGGCTGGAGTGCAGTGGCACGCTCACAGCCACCATAGCCTCAGCCTCCTGAGCTCAGGAGATCTTTCAGCCTCTACCTTCCAAGTAGCTGGACTATAGGCATGCACCACCATACCCAGCTAATTTATGTGTTTATTTATTTATTGTATTTATTTATTGAGGTCTCACCAAGCTGTCAAGGCTGGTCTTGAACAAGTGGACTCAGGCCATCCTTTCACCTCGGCCTCCCAAAGTGCTGGGATTATAAGCGTGAGCCACTGCGTCCAGACAGAATGTCAAATTCTCACTTGTTGATGAGTCTGGATCTGGATTCTCTATTTGAATCATATTCTAATTCTTTCTCAGTCCCTAATGAAGGTAGCATGATATCTTAATTCTATGGCTTCTAAGGAAATTTCGATCTCATTGAATATGGTTTTTCTCCCATTCTTCCCTTCCAAAAGTGTTTTGGCAATCCTCAACCATTTAAATATCCATGTGAATTTTAGGATCACCATACCAAGTTCCGCAATTAAATCCTGTTGAGGCTTGAACTGAAATTGCACAAAATTTAGAGAATGCTTAGAAGAAAAGTATTCTTTCTAATCTTGCTTCTTCATTATTGCAACATATCATACATATATTTAGAACATTTTTCATGACTTTGAAAAAATAGCATAGTAATTTCATCCATAATGATCTTGGCTAATCCTTTGCTAAATTTATTCCTAGGTAACATATAGATGAAGTGACAATAAAAGGTATTATTTAAATTGGTAAAATTCTGAAGCTGCTAGAATACCAGATTAGAGGAAAGATGTGACAATAAACACATAGTTGCTCTGTCTTAGAGGAATCAATGTAAATGGTTACTCGATCTTCATACATGTTTGCATGGTCAATGAGATGTTTATTAAATTTTTACAACTATTGTTGAGGCTGTAAAAGATGCTAATGATTTGAGATTGATTTTATATAAAACAATACTGTTATTTTAATAGGTTGTAACTTTCTATGCAGAAAATAGTTTAAGAGTGACATAAATATTTTCCTTCTTTTCAATCCTAATCACTGCAAGCCTGCGTATGTGTGTGTAGTGATTTGGTGTGTAACATCAGTATAGCACTAAGTAGGAGTCAGGAATGAGAGCATCTTTCACTTTCTACTGGCTTTGCAATAAATGCTTTTGAAGTTCTCTCCCATAAAGAGCTGCTTGTTGATATTTTGTGAGCATTTCTTATTGAATTAGAAAGCTGCTTTCTACTCCTACTTTCCTATTTTTTTCTGAATAGTCATAAATGTTACATGATTTTATGATATATATTTCATCTACTATAGCTATAAATCAGTCTTTTTAAAATTTATTCAATTTTGGCAAAAGATAACTTCCTACAAGTAAAAAATTCCGGTGAGATGGGGGTTCAGGGGCAGACCCCATCAGACCAGACAAGTCCCTGTGTGGGTGAGTGAGTGCATGGGCCCTTGTGTGTACATGTCTGTGAGTAAGCTGGTGTGTGAGTGACTGAGTGCGGACTCAGGAGAAAGTGACCAGGGCTCTCCCGGTGAAGCGGCTGGTGCCCCGGCGACTCTGCTTGGACCCTCAGGCTTCCCAGGGCGCAGAAGCTGGAAGCCATTTTCTTCTAAGTCAACAGAGACCAGCCCCGGAAGGAGCTGCCGGGAGTGCCTGCCAGTTCCAGACTCTGCCTCACCCGGGCAGCGCCTGGCCAGACGCGGGCAGCAAGGGCTGAGGAGGGCGAACAGCCAGGGGGCCAGAGGGAGAGCCTCCCCGGAGAAGACAAAACAGGCGCCCTGCACCATCCTGGAAACTGGGCAGGGAAGTGCTCTCTGGCCTGCTCACCACCGAGGGGCGGACCCGATCTCCGTGACCGGCCGGCCGGCACTCAGGTCGATCGTGACACAGAGGTCACACCCCGAAAGAACACATTCGGGGGGGCAGGCTGGGGGCTGAGCCTCAGGTGCCCTCTCACCCTGATTCAGCTGCGGCACCCAGGTGAGACCAGAAGAGGAGGAGAAGGACCCCCGGAGAGACCAACGGCGAGTCGGGAGCTGAACCAGCCCCCTTCTCCACAGCAAAGCTCTGAACATCAGGCCCACCTGGCTGGGGCATGGCGGAGAGGGATGAACCCAGGCACAGCCTGGACGTCAGCCAGGATGGACGACTCCAAGCTATGCCTGGCTGGGAGCCCCACTCCCCCCCCCACCCACCAGTCCCTGAGAAAGAGGCCACCCTGTGTCTTCCCACAAGAGTGGATCCGCCTGACCCTAGAAGAGCGGAGGAGAAGAGTGAGCTTCTCCCACCCCCGCCCCCACCCCCTTCTCGCCTGGGCCCTGCGCCTGGAGAGAGTGTGAGTGTGGCCACAGCTCCCCAGGAGACCTCGGAGGGGCTTCGCTGGGAAAAGCTGAGAGGAGCCACGACAGAAACTGCCACAAGAGGGCAGGGCTTTAATTTTTTTTTAAATTTCTTCTAGCTTTCTGCGTTAATGTGTATATGAGAATTCCGTTTGCATTCTACCCACTATTTTCTTTCTTTTGCCATTTTTTTTATTTCTTCTTTTTTCTTTCTACAATTGCTTTCTGTTGTCTCTTTATGTGTCCATGTGAATGATGAGTCATTCAACTTTCGGGATTTTTTGTTTGGTTGTCTGATTTTATTGTTTAATATGTGTGTGTGAATGTATGTGTGAAGGTTCTATTTGTATTTCCTTTTGTTCTTCTCTTTTTGTTTTTGTATTGGGTGTATGTGCGCATGTGTGTGTGTGTATGTGTTTTATTTTTTTGCTTTGTTTTTTGTTTCCCTGTATTTTTATTATTTTTGTCTGTCCTGTTCCATTCTACCTTTCTCTGTTCTCCACATTGCTGTTACTGTATCTTAGTCTCAGAGGTTACACATATGTACCCATTACATCATCATATAGAATGTAGGTGGGGAGTGGGTCTCTGGGAGCCCATACCCTAGCCAGTGAACATTGTGATTTGCAAGTAGTTTCTGAATCCTAGCTTTCCGTCCTCCAACTTATTAAACTCTCAAAACTACAAGAGATGGCAAAGCTTCCCACTCGCAGCCCTGTTTTAAAATGGATCAAATTCAGAATTCAGATACATGACCAGGAAAGAATAGAAAGTTGAGCAAACATCAGAAATGAAAGAGAAATGAAAGTCTCTTCCACTGTCAGTGAGTAATGAAACTAAAGAGAAAATAAAGTGATCTGTCACAAATGAGGAAAAATCATCAGAAGAACACAGGTAATTCCCAGTATACCAAAAGGAAAATGCCTGAAAAATAAAACCTCAGAGTCCAAACAATGGTAGTCACAAAGAACCAGCTTCAGAATACAAAAGGGATTAGGAAATGGATGGTAATAGTGAATAAGATTTAAAAAAGACAAGATACATCACTGAAAGAACTTGTAACAAAGATTTTGGCCATAAAACTTCATCCAGGAAATAAATAACAAGTCGACAAGCGTGGAAAGAAGGAATTAATCAAGCAGAAGAAAGAATCTCAGAATTTGAATACCAAAGCATGGAATTATCCCAATCTGCTAGAAAACTTACAAAGAAAACTCAGAAAGAAAGAACAAAGCCTCCAAGAGATGTGTGATTATGTGCAGAGGCTGAACCTATGCCTGATTGGTATCTCAGAAGAAAGAGAATGGAGAACACCTCAGAGCAAGTATCTGGGAGGTTATCCAAGAAAACTTTCCATATCTCTCCAGAGATGTGAGCATCCAAACACAAGAGATGCAGAGAATGCCTTCAAGACATCAAATGAGAAGACCAACCCCTTGACACATAGCAATTCACCTACACAAAGTACAGACAAAAGAAAAAATCCTAAAGGCAGCAAGAGAGAAGGGTCAGATTGCCTACCAGGTAAGACCAATCAGAAAAGCAGCAGACTTATTAGCAGAAACACTACAAGTTAGAAAGGACTGGAGTTCAATTTTCAACATCCTCAAAGATAAACAATTTTAACCAAGAATTTTCTACCCAGCCAAGCTCAGCTTCATCAGTGATGGAGAATTAAAATCCTCCCAGACATCCAATTCCTAATTCATTATGTAGCTTCCAGACCACCTCTACAGGAGTCACTTAAAAAGGTATTAAACACAGAAGAAAGGAAATAAAGAATGACCACACACTTCCCAGTAGAACAATAGAACACAGAATCAACAGAGAATACATTACAACTACAAACTTGAAAACAAACACATACATCAACTAAGGAGTTAAGAGAAAACAAACAAGCAAGCAAACCAACAAAATACTTTATTAGAAGCTCATGATGGTGATAAAAAAACATTTCAGCAATCACCCTGAATGTGAATGGACTAAATGTACCACTGAAAAGAAACAGAATGGTAAACTGGATTTTAAAAATGATCCAAAAATATGCTGCATCCAGAAAACTCATCTTGCTATAAGGAGTACGCATGGAATAAATGTTAGAGAATGGAAAATGACTTTCAAGGCAAATGGATCCCAAAAGGCAGGTGTTGGAATCTTGTAATCAGCAAAGCAAAATTTAAACTGTCAAAAATGTTAAAAGATATGGAAGAACACAACATAATGATAAAAGGTTCTACCTATCAACAAAAAATATCCATTCTAAACATAAATGCATCCAACACAGGAAGACCAGCCTTTATAAAACAACTGCTAAGTAACCAAAAAAAAAAAAAAAAGTCTCTAATACTATTATGGTTGGGGAATTGAATACTTCACTAACAACTCTAGATAGATCATTGAGGTAAAACATCAGCAAAGAGATCTGGATCCTCAACTTGACACTTGACAAGAAAATCTTAAAATATTCCCACAGAACAGTCCATCCAACAACCTATTCATTCCACATTCTATTCATCACCACATTGAATGTACTCAAAGATTGCTCACATCCTCAGCCATAAAGCAAGTACCAAAAAGTTTATAAAATCAAAATACTTCCATGCACCATCTCAGGCCACAGCGAAATAAAAGTAAATATCAACACCAACAAATTTCCCCCAAAACCCACAAAGACATGGACACTAACCAGCCTGATGCTGAACAACTTCTGGGTCAGCACAGAAATCAAAACCAAATTAAAATATCCTGGAAACTGAAAATGAAGAAATATCTTACTAAACCATCTGTGATGCCATGCAAACAGTTTAAGAGGGGAATTTATATTTCTACAAACACACATCAAGAAAATGGAATGATCACAAGTTATCAGCCTAAGAAACATCTAAAGAAGCTGGAAAGACAAGACTATCAAAGAAGAAGAATTTAGACCACCAAAGTAAGAGCCCAAATATGGGACATAGAAGGCAAAAATATCATAGAAAAAATAAACAAAAAGCTGATTCTTTGAAAGAATAAACAAGATTGATGGACCCCTAGCTAGAGTTAACAAGAAAAAGCTCAAATAAACAAAATCAGAAATGCAAAAGATCAAATCACAACTGACTCCAAGGAAATACAAAAGATCATCAGAGATTGCTATGCACACCTGCATGGAAACAAATGTGATAACCTAAATGAAAAGAGCTTTCTGATATCCCACAACCTCCCCAGGTTGAAACAAGAAAACATTGAGACAATAAATAGACCAATAACAACCCATAAATAGACTCCATCATAAGAACACTGCCTACCAAAAAAAAAAAAAAAAAAAAATGTCCTGGACTAGATGGCTTCCCAATAGAATTCTACTAAACATAAAAGGAGAAGTTGATACCAATATTATTGAAAGTATTACAAAAAGGGGGGGGAAAGAGCAACATTTTTCACAAGAGTACAGGAAAAAGAATAAAATACACATGAATCAACCCCAAAACAAAAGAAAGACAATAAACCAAGTGGAAGAACAACTCTAAAAGAACTCCATGATAGAGATGAACTCTCACATTTCAATAATTAGCCTGAATGTGAAAGGACTAAATGCACCACTGAAAAGACATAGAATGGCAAAATGGATAAAATATCACCAGGCAACAACATACTGCCTTCAAGAAACCCATCTCACAAGAAAGGACATACACAGACTCAAAGTAAGAGGATGG
>NW_007252352.1:1515735-1518625 GCF_000164805.1 Carlito syrichta | reverse complement strand
AGAGAATACACATTCTACTCATCACCGCATGGGACATATTCCAAGATTGACCACATTATCGGCCATAAATCAAGCATAAGCAAATTTAAAAAGACCGAAATTCTACCATGTACCTTCTTGGACCACAGTGGAAAAAAAGTAAACATTGACACCAACAAGGTTCCCCCAAAACCCACAAAGACATGGACACTAAACAGCATGATGCTAAGCAACTCCTGGATCAATGATGAAATCAAAACAGACATCAAAAGATACCTGGAAACAAATGAAAATGAAGAAACATCTTACCAAAATATCTGGGACACCTTAAAAGCTGTAGTAAGAGGGGAATTTATATCCCTACAAACACACATGAAGAAAATGGAAGGAGCACAAACTAATAGCCTAACAAGCCACCTAAGGAAGCTGGAAAAGCAAGATCTCAAAAACCCTAATTTCAGCAGAAGAACCCAGATCACCAAAATAAAAACCCAAATCCAGGACATAGAAGACAAAAAGACAATACAAAAAATCAATGAAACAAAAAGCTTGTTCTTTGAAAGGATAAACAAGATCAATGGTCCCCTAGCTAGACTGACCAAGAAAAAGAAATAAAAAACCCAAATAAACACACTCAGAAACAAAAAATATGAAGTCACATTTGACCCTGAAGAAATACAAAAGATCATCAGGGACTACTATGTACACTTGTATGGAAACAAGCTTGAAAACCTCAAGGAAATGGAGGACCTTCTGTCATCACACAACCTGCCTACGTTGAAACAAGAAGAAATTGAGACCCTAAATAAGGAAATTGATATGTAATAAGAAAACTACCTCCAAAAAAAAAAAAAAAAAACCCTTGTCCAGATGGTTTTCCAGCAGAATTCTACTGAAGCTATTTCAGGCAATTGAGAAAGATGGAACTCTCCCCAAATCATTTTGTGAAGCTAACATCACATTGATACCCAAGCCAGGTAAAGATCCAACAAAAAAAGAGAACTACAGGCCAATATCTTTGATGAACATAGACACTAAAATTCTCATCAAGATCCTAGCAAACCGGATTCAACAACACATCTCAAAAATCATCCATTATGACCAAGTAGGATTCATCCCTGGGACGCAAGATTGGTTCAACATTCGTAAAGCAATAAATGTAATTAAATACATTAACAGATGTCAAAACAAAAACCACACGATTATATCATTAGACGCAGAAAAAGCTTTGATAAAATTCAGTACCCCTTCTTGATAAAAACCCTTGAACATCTAGGCATACAGAGAACATACCTCAAAGTAGTAAAAGCCATCTACGAGAAACCCACAGCCAGCATACTCCTAAATGGACAAAAATTGGAACCATTTACCCTGAAAACTGGAACAAGACAAGGATGCCCACTCTCACCCCTCCTGTTCAATATAGTATTTGAAGTCCTGGCTAGAGCAATCAGGGAAGAGAAGGCAATCAGGAGTATCCAAATAGGAAAAGAGGAAGTCAAGTCATCTCTCTTTGCAAATGACATGATCATATACCTTGAAAACCCAAGAGAATCTGTTAAAAACCTCCTTAAACTGATAAAGGCCTTGGGCAAAGTCTCAGGATATAAAATACATGTGCAAAAGACAATCACATTTCTTTACACCAATAATAAACAAACAGAAACCCAAATAAGAAGCACAATTCCATTCACAATAGCCACAAAAAAAATGAAATACCCTGGCATCTTCCTAACCAGAGACGTGAAAGACCTTTACAATGAAAACTACAAAACTCTACTCAAAGAAACCAAAGATGACACAAACAAGTAGAAAAATATCCCATGCTCATGGATTGAAAGAATCAACATTGTGAAGATGTCCATCTTACCTGAGGCAATCTACAGATTCAATGCAATACCTATCAAATTACCAGCAACATTCTTATGAGACCTAGAAAAAACAACACAGGAATTCATATGGAAACACAAATGACCAAGAATAGCCAGAACAATCCTCAGCAAAAAAAAAACCAAAGCAGGTGGTATCACATTACCAGACTTTAAACTTTACTATAAAGCTACTATCATCAAAACAGCTTGGTATTGGTACAGGAACAGGCATATAGACGAATGGAATAGAATTGAGATTCCAGAGGCAAGACCTCAATTTCTCAACCAACTCATCTTCGACAAAGCCTCCACCACCTACCACTGGGGAGAGGAGAACCTATTCCGTAAATGGTGCAGGGAAAACTGGCTGACCACATGCAGAAGTTTGAAACAGGACCCCTATTTATCCCCATACAAAAAATTAACTCCAAATGGATCAGGGACCTAAATGTAAAACCTCAAACCATAAGAACCTTAGAAAATTAAGGACATACCCTCATGGAAATTGGAACTGACATCCAATTCCTGAACAAAACTCGAAACCCACAGGCCATAAGGTATAAGACAGACAAGTGGGACCTCATTAAACTGACAAGCTTCTGCAAAGCCAAAGAAACCATCAAGAGAGCAGGAAGACAGCCTACAGATTGGGAAAAGGTATTTGCCAACTCCACATCTGACAAAGACTTAACATCCTGAATCTACAAGGAACTCAAATGTGCTGAAAAGAAAAAAACAAACAGCCCCATTATAAAGCGGGCAAAAGATATGAACAGATACTTCACAAAGGAAGACATCCGAGCAGCCAACAGACACATGAAGAAATGCTCAACCTCACTAATCATCAGGGAGATGCAAATCAAAACCACACTGACATACCACCTAACTCCAGTAAGAATGGCAATTATCAATAACTCAGAAAATAATAGTTGTTGGAGAGGATGTGGCGAAAAGGGAACACTCCTACACTGTTGGTGGGAGTGTAAACTAGTGCAACCTCTGTGGAAAGCAGTGTGGCAATTCCTAAAAGCCCTAACATC
>NW_007252352.1:1507975-1515672 GCF_000164805.1 Carlito syrichta | reverse complement strand
CAACCAACCATGCTGTCCATCAAAAGAGGACTGGATTTAAAAAATGTGGTACATATACACGATGGAATACTATACAGCCATAAAAAAGAACAAACTCATGAATTTTGCAGCAACCTGGATGGAGCTAGAGTCTGTAATACTAAGTGACCTCTCACAGAAACAAAGATCTGAGTATCACATATTCTCACTCATATAGTGGACCTTGATCATCCAATGCACTACTATAAGAAAATGACTGACAGTGTTGGGAAACTATGACGGGGGTGGCGGGACTAATGGTAGTAAACATCTGTCTGGGGATGGGGAGACACCTGTTATCAACAAGGGGGGCAGAATGAAGCATATTTGTATACCTAACCCTTAACTGTACCCCACAATATCAAAATAAAAAATATTAATTCAAAAAAAGAAAGTATTCCAAGAAATCAAGTAAGATAAAACTCTCCCCAAATCATTTTATGAAGCTAACATCACACTGACATCCAAACCAGGTAAAGATCCAACAATAAAATAGAACTATAGGCCAATATCCCTGATCAGCATATATGCAAAAATACTAAATAAAATTCTAGCACATTGGATCTAACAACATATCTCAAAAATCATTCACCATGACCAAATAGGCTTCATCCCTGGGATACAGAGCTGCTTCAACATCCACAAGACCATAAATGTAATTAAATGCATCAACAGATGTAAAAACAAGAACCACATGATTATCTCATTAGATGCAGAAAAACTTTTGAAAAAAATCCAACATCCCTTCTTGATTAAAAACCCTTGAACACATAGGCATAGCAAAAACATACCTCAAAATAGTAAGCACCATCTACAAAAAATTTACAGCCAACATATTGCTAAGTGGACAGAAACTCGAAGCATTTCCCCTGAAAACCAGAACAAGGCAAGTCTTTCCACTCTCAACCCTCCTGTTCAACATATTGTTGGAAATCCTAGTTATTAGAGAAGAGAAGGAAATCAGGGGTATTTAAATAAGAAAAGAGAAAATTAAGTCATTCCTCTTTGCTAACAATATGATCCTATACCTCAAAAACCCAAGGGAATCTGTCAAAAACCTCCTTGTACTGATAAAGGACTTTGGCAAAATCTCAGGGTACAAAATAAATGTGCAAAAGACAGCTATATTCTTATACACCAGCAACAAATAATCCCATTCACAATAGCCACACACACACACAAAAACCTCAGCAACTTCGTAACCAGAGAAGTGAAAATTCTTTACAATGAAAACTATAAAACATTATTCAAAAAAATCCATGAAGACACAAACAAATGAAAAAATATTCCATGCTCACAGATAGGAAGAATCAACATTGCTAAGATGTCCAAAGGCAAACTGCAAACTCAAAGCAATGTCTATTAAATTACCAACAATTCTTCTCAGACCTGGAAATGATAATACAGAAATTCATATGGAAACATAAATGACCATGAAAATCCAAAACAATCCTCAGTAAAAGAAACAAAGTGAGAGGTATCACACACCCAGACTTTAGACTTTACTATACGTCTACAATAATTGAAACAGCTTGGTATTGGTACAAGAACAGGCAAATAACCAAGGGAACAGGACAGAGAATCTGGAAGCAAAACCTCAATTTCTCAACCAAATCACCTTCAACAAAGCTCCCACCAACAACCATTGGGGAAAGGAGAATTTATTCAATAAATGGTGCTAGAGGAACTGGCTGACCACATGCAGAAGATTGAAATATGACCCCTACCTATCACTGTTATCAGAAAAATCAACTCTACATGGATCAAATACTTAAATGTAAAACCTTAAACTATAAGGATCTTAGAAAAAACAGGAGACGCCTTTATGGAAATTGGAGTAGACAACCAATTCCTGATAAAACCCCAAATGCGCATGCCATGTGAGACAAGATACACTAGTGGGACCTTATCAAACAAAAGGAACCATCAAGAGAGTGAGGAGGCAGTCCACAGAATGAGAAAAAATATTTGCCAACTGTATATCTTACAAAGCCTAACATTCAAGATCTACAAGGAACCCAAACATGCTGGAAGGAAAAAACAAACAGCCCCATTAAAAAGTGGGCAAAAGACATGAACAGACACTTCTCAAAAGTAGATATATGGGCAGCCAATAGACACATGAAAGAGTGCTCAGCATCACTAATCATCAGAGAAATAAAAATCAAACCACAGTGAGATATTAGCTATCTTCAGTAAGAATGTCTACCATTAATAAAACAAAAAAAACCAGCAGATGCTGGCAACAATGCAGAGAAGATGGAATGCTTCTACAATGCTGGTGGGAATGCAAACTGGTTCAACCTCTATGGAAAACAGTATGGTGATTCCTAAAAGAACTAGAAATTGACCTTCCATATGACCCAGCAATCTCCGCTACTAGGAATACACCTGGAGGAACTCAAATCATTCTACCAAAAATATCTCTGCACATGCATGTTTATTGCAGCACTATTCACAATTGCAAAAACACAGAACCAACCGTGCTGTCCATCAAAACTGGACTAGATTTTTAAAAAGTGGTACATATACACAATGGTATGTTATGCAACCACAAAGAAAGACAAACATATGGACTTCACAGTAACTTGGTTGGATTTAGAGTCTATAGTACTCAGTGATATGTTACAGAAACATAGAACCTTATGTTCTCACTCATAAGCAGAACATGAACATTTGCTGTAATTCTAATAAGAAAGAGATGGACAGTAGTGAGATGCTACCCAGGGAGGGTGGAAAACACGGCATCAATAAGGCTAGCTGATCTCAAAACAAGTGATTTGGGGACCAAAGGGAGGCCCAAACTTTACCTGTATGATGACCATTTGTATATCTAATCCTGAATTGTACCCCACATCTTTAAAATAAATAAATAAATAAATAAATAAATAAATAAATAACCTAATCCCCAAAGGATGATATCAAAAAAAGGGAAATGTATTGAATGTGGACAAGATTGTATAAATTTTTATAAATTAATCCATAATACGGAAAAAGTTTTGTGAATAATGCAAAATGTTACACTTGTCTTACAAAAAATCAAATAATTTTTTTCTTCTGTCTAAGAAAAGTATAAAAATCTGAACAGAAACCTCATCAAAGAAGATATACACATGCCAAACAAGCATACAAAATAATATTCAACAAGATCTGTCATAAGAGAAAAGGAAATTAAAACAAGATAGCATGCACATCTACTAAAATAAATACAATATTTTAAAAACCAAAAAAATTTTCCAATTTAATTTTTACTGTCAAAGTATTTATTGTATATAAAAGTAATTTGTATTATAAAAATATAAAAATTTAAATTTCTGTATAATATCCTATTTTGTCTCGAATCTATATTTTTTAAGTTTAAAAGATTATAAGAGATTACTATGTATTCCTCTATGGAAATTAACTTGAAAACCTAAATGAAATGGAGGACTTTCTTACATCACACAACCTTCCCAGGTTGAAACAAGAAGAAATCAAGACCCTAAATAACAACCCAGGAAACCAGTAACAACCCAGGAAACCAAATACGCTATAAGAAAATTACCTACAAAAAAAAAAAAAAAAAAAAAAAAATCCCTGGACCAGATGACTTTCCAGCAGAATTCTACAAAACCTACAAGAAGAAGCTGATACCAATTCTATTGAAGTATTCCAGGCAATCAAGAAAGACGGGATTCTCCTCAAATCGTTTCATGAAGCTAACATCACATTGATACCCCAAACCAGGTAACGTCCAACAAAGAAAGAGAACTACAGGCCAATATCCCTTATGAACATAGAAGCAAAAATTTCTCCACAAGATCCTAGCAAACCAGATCCAACAACACATCTCAAAAATCATCCACCACGACCAAGTAGGCTTCATCCTCATTCCCAGGGCTGGTTCAACATCCACAAGACCATAAAAGTAATTAAATACATCAACAGATGAAAAGACCAAAACCATATGATTATATAATTAGATGAAAAAAATCTTTTGATAAAATTCAGCACTCCTTCTTAAGAAAAACCCCTGAACATATAGACATAGATGGAACATATCTCAAAATAGTAAGAGCCATCTATGAGAAACCCACAGCCAACATACTGCTAAACAGACAAATTGGAACCACTTCCCCTGAAAACTGGAACAAGGCAAGGATGCTCTCTCACTCCTCCTGTTCAACATAGTTTTGGACGTCCTAGCTGGAAGTTAAGTTATTCCTCTTTGCAGATGACATGATTCTATACCTCAAAACCCCAAGAGAATATGTAAAAAAAATCCTTGTACTGATAAAAGACTTTGGCAAAGTCTCAGGGTATAAAATAATTGTGCAAAAGGCAGTCACATTTCTATACACCAACAATAAACAAACAGAAACCCAAATAAAAAGCAAAATCCCATTCACAATAGCCACACACAAAAAATGAAATACCTTGGCATCTTTCTAAACAGAGATGTGAAAGGCCTTTACAACGAAAACTACAAAACACCACCCAGAGAAATCAAAGATGACACAAACAAATGGAAAAATATTCCATACTCATGGATAGGAAGAATCAACATTGTTATGATGTCCATCCTACCAAAGGTAATCTACAGATTTAACGCAATATCCATTAAATTACCAGCAGCATTCTTTTCAGACCTGGAAATGACAATACAGAAATTCATATGGAAACATAAACAAATATGAATAGCCAAAACAATCCTCAGCAAAAAACAAAAACAAACAAAAAAACAAAGCAGGAGGTATCACAGTCCCAGACTTTAAATTTTATTATAAAGCTACAATAATCAAAACAGTCTAGTATTGGTTCAAGAATAGGCATATAGACCAATAGAACAGGATAGAGATTCCAGAAGCAAAACCTCAATTTCTCAACCAACTCATCTTCAACAAAGCGTCCGCTACCAACCACTGGGGAGTAGAGAACCTACTCAGTAAATGATGTTGGGAAAACTGGCTGACCACTTGCAGAAGATTAAAACAAGACCCCTATCTATCATCATGCACAAAAGCCAACTCCAAATGAATCAAAGACCTAAACCTAAAACCTCAAAACTTGGAGAACCTTAGGAAATGCAGGAGACATTCTTATGGAAATTGGAGCTGGCTACCCATTCCTGATGAAAACCCTAAGCGCCCATGCCATAAGAGATAAGATAGACAAGCGGGACATCATCAAACTGACAAGCTTCTGCAAAGCCAAAGAAACCATCAAGAGAGCAGGGAGACAGCCCACAGACTGGGAAAAAATGTTTACCAACTTCATGTCTGACAAAGGCCTAGCATCTAGGATCTACAAGGAAATTAAACATGCCGAAAAGAAAAAAACCAACCTCATTACAAAGTGGGCAAAATATATGAGTAGGCACTTCTCAGAAGTCATATGAACAGCCAACAAATACATGAAAAAAATGCTCGCCTCACAAAGAATCATCAAAGAAATGCAAATTAAAACCACACTGAGGTGCCACCTAACTCCAGTCAGGGCGGCCATCATAACTCAAAAAACAACAGATGCTGGAGAGAATGTGGCAGAAGGGGAACACTTCTACACTGTTAGTGGGGGTGTAAACTAGTACAGCCTCTGTGGAAAAACAGTTTGGCAATTCCTAAAAGGTCTAAAACTCGACCTTTCACAATCCCCCCACTGGGAATATACCCAGAGCAACTCAGATCACTCTATGAAAAAGATACCTGCCCATGCATGTTTATTGCAGCATTGTTCACAATAGCAAAAACATGAAACCAACCGTGCAACCCATGGAAAGAAGACTGGGGGAAAAAAAAAATGGAACATATATGTAGTGGAATATTATGCAGCCATAAAGAGGGACAAAATTATGAACTTCGCAGCAACTTGGGTGAACTTAGAGTCTATGGTACTCAGTGATCTTCACAGAAACAAAGAGCTGAGTATCACATGTTCTCACTCATAAGCAGACCTTGAACAATTATCATAATACTATAAGAAAAAGGATTGTCAGAAGTGAGAAATTGCTGGGGAGGGGAGAATGGGATTGGCAGTAGTGGGATTCTGCCAGGGGAGGGGGTGACACACTCATCAACAAGGGTACCTGCATAATGAACATTTGTAAACACAACCCTGGATTGCACCCCATAACTTTAAAATAAAAAAAATTTTTTAAAAACTGAAACACTGCTAAAATGATTGTAAGATTTCTTCCTTTATTATATTTCACCAAAATTTAAATGGCAGGTATATATATATATATATTTTATATATACAATATATGTTACATTGTATATATATATATACAAATTCCTAATGGATATTTTAACTTTTCATTAATATTGGTAGAAGTTTATTTATCTTCAAATCTTATCTTCAAATTTATCTTCAAATATCTTTCAAATTTTCAGCTCATTTAAAAATTTTTTATAGTTACTTTTTAGTATTTGATTGGATTTCTCTCAATTATTTTATTCTGGACTTTTTTTTAGTCTTCTGATATTGTTGGATTAAAAACTTGACAGTAATTTTATTTATTTATTTTTACAATTCACTATATTTATTTGTTTGTTTATTTAAGTGTCTTTAGGAGCACAGATGATTTTTGGTTACGTGGCTACTTTGTATGATAGTTAAGAATTCGGACTTTGAATGCCCCTGTCACACCCATTAATGCACATTGTACTGATAGGTAGTTTTTCATTTCCCCCCTTATCCCATACTTCCCCTTCTGAAACTCCAATGCTTATTATACCATTCCAAATGTTTGTGCAGACTGTTAACTTAGCATCCACTTATATGAGAATATACAGTGTTTAGTTTTCTGTTCCTGAGTTACTTAGGATAATAGTCTCCAATTTCATCCCAATTGCTACAAAAGACACTCTTTTTTCCCCTTTGTTTTAAGACTGAATTACTCTTCCATGTTATTCCATGGTATGTATGTGCATACAACAATTTTATTATCACTTGATAAATTGATGGTATCTAGGTTGACGCCACATTTTAGAAGCAGTTAATTGTGCTGCTAATTGTGTTAATTCTGATTTTTTTGCATGAGGATATCTTTTCCTTTGAGTAGAGACTAACTATTGGGATTGCTGGAATGAATGATAGCTCTCCTTTGAGTTCTTTGAGAAATCTCCAAACTGATTTCCATAGAGGTTTCCTAATTTACATTCCCACCAATAGTGCATAAGTATTTCCTTTTCATTGCTTCTGCTTTAATGATGGCCATTCTAACTGGTGTAAGGTGGTATCTCATTGTGCTTCTAACTTGTATTTTGCTGATGATTAGTCATGTTGATCATTGTTTTTCATATGTTTAGTCCATTTGTTTATTTTTGAGAGAGAACTGTTCATGCCATTTGCTCACTTTTTAATGGGGTTATTTGCTTTTTTTCTTGCTGATTTGTTTGAGTTCTTTGTAGATTTTGCCAGATGTATTTGCAATTCTGTAGGTTGGTTGCCTATTTACTCTGTTTATTTATTTTGCTGTGCAGAAACTTTTCAGTTTAATTAAGAACTAAGTATTTATTTTTATTTTTGTTACATTTGCTTTGGGGATCTTAGCCATAAATTCTTCTCCCAGGCCAATGTTCAGAAGAGTTTTTCCTACGTTTTCTTCTAGGATTTTTATGGTTTCAGGTGTGACATTTAGGTCTTTAATCCATCTCGATTTAATTTTTTTTTTTGAGTCGGAGTCTCACTCTGTCGCC